>NC_037671.1:45086517-45105944 GCF_003255815.1 Theropithecus gelada | reverse complement strand
CAAAAAAAAAAAAAAAAAAAAAACAAGAAATACTGATACCAAGGCCCCACTCCGAGAGATTCAGATTTACTCAAAGGGCATTAAGATGCTGTAAAGCCTCCATGAGATACCAATTTGCAGCCAGGGTTGAGAACATTACTTTAGCCTGACATGTCTCTGTCTCATGTCCAGGTTTGTTGCACATGACCTGTCTGTTCCTAGAAGCACTGGAGCTCTCCTAGTTTCTGGGCCATAAAGGCAGAGACTTTTTGGTCTCTCTTGTTCACTGCTGTAGTCCCAACACCTAGAAAAGTGCCTAGAACATAGTGAGTACTCCATAAATATCTGCAGAAAGAAAGAATGAACACGTGACTCTGCTTTCACCCTTCACCTGGATAGACGCCACTCAATTCTTTTTTTTTTTTTTGGACCGCACTCAGTCATGAGGACCCAGCTTAGATTTCCCAAAAGATACTCCTGATTCTCCTTGTCTGAGATAGGTTACTCTGCATAATTTCAGCACTCAAGATTTCCATTCTAGTGTAAATCACACCACATTGTAATTATCTGTATCTCTTAGCTTCTGAGCTCTGAGGGAGTCTCGTCTGTGTGTTCACCAATATACCTGCACCATCTGGCAAAGTGCCTTAAAAAGTGCAGCACGAATACATGGAAGTGAACAGACACGGTGTGCTGGGTGACAGCCGACCTTGGTGTGGCTGGAGTAGGGCGCTGGTGGGACATGAGGCTGGTGAGGTACACCATGGACCAGATGGAAGAGGCCCAGCATTCACACTAAGGAGTCTGAACAGTATGAAACAATAGAGAGCCAGCAGAGGTTTTAAGTGATGCAATCGGCTTGCATTTTAGGGCAATAACTGGCTGCCGTATAGAGAACTGGAGAATTCAGGGAAGCCCAAGGGTAACGAGACCAGATGGGAAACTATAACAACAGCCCCGGGAGGAGAAGATGAGAAAGGAGTCAAACCTGAAGAAAGGGAGCCAGACCAGAGAGACAGAGATCAGAGAGCATTAACAGTATTTGTCAACTGGGTAGACCAGTGAGAGAGAAGGAGGTGCTGTGGTTGACTCTGATCCCCCATTTGGAAGACTATGGATGTGGTGTCATGAGCATGATCAGATGCAGTCTCATGATTACACAGGCAGTGTCAGAAGCTTGAACTCAGGAGCCAGACTGCCTCCATTCAAATCTTAGCTCTAGTTGCTTCTTGGCCTTTTGGCTAAGATCAAGTACAAATCTTAGCTCTACAACTTAGCTAGCTCTCAGGCCTGGAGAAGTCGGCCTCACTTCAGGTCTTCATCTGTTAAATGAGAATAATAATAGTATCTACATCACAGGGATGTTGTGAAGATTCAATGAGGTAGCACGTAAATAGCCATTTCCTGGCATATAGCAAATGGCACATAAGAGTTAACAGGCTGGGCACGGTGGCTCATGCCTGTAATCCTAGCACTTTGGGAGGCTGAGGCGGGCAGATCACTTGAGGCCAGGAGTTCGAGACCTGTCTGATCAACATGGCAAAACCCCATCTCCACTAAAAATACAAAACTTAGCCGGGCATGGTGGCCAGAACCTGTAATCCCAGCACTTTGGGAGGCCAAGGCGGGTGGATCACAAGGTCAGGAGATAGAGACCATCCTGGCTAACAGTGAAAACCCATCTCTACTAAAAATACAAAAAAATTAGCCGGGCATTGTGGCGGGCGCCTATAGTCCCAGCTACTCAGGAGGCTGAGGCAGGAGAATGGGGTGAACCCGGGAGGTGGAGTTTGCAGTGAGCCGAGATCGTGCCACTGCACTCCAGCCTGGGTGACAGTGAGACTCCATCTGAAAAAAAAGAGTTAAAAAAACTATATAGAGCATGGTAGATTATCTGCACAAAGATGGCTGCCAACAGTTCTTTCTATCCCTCTAAGTGACTCTTGCTCGATCCATTAAAAAGAGCAGTCCGTTTTTCCTTCCCTTGAATCTGGGCTGGCTTTGTGATGTACTCTGACTATATGAATGCAATGTAAGTGTCACTGTACCAATTCCAGCCAAAGCCATAGGAGGCCTGGTGGCAACTGTTTTTGCCCCCTTGGAAACCACCCACTGTGAAAAGAAGCTTGAGGCCGGGCACGGTGGCTCACGCCTGTAATCCCATCACTTTGGGAGGCCAAGGCGAGTGGATCACAAGGTCAGGAGATTGAGACCATCCTGGCTAACACGGTGAAACCCTGTCCCTACTAAAAATACAAAAAATTAACTGGGTATGGTGGTGGGCACCTGTAGTCCCAGCTACTCGGGAGACAGAGGCAGAAGAATGGCGTGAACCCGGGAGGCGGAGCTTGCAGTGAGCCGAGATCACGCCACTGCACTCCAGCCTGGGTGACAGAGCGAGACTCCGTCTCAAAAAAAACCCAAAAAACCAAAAAACTAAATAACAAGAGCTCAAAGAGAGAGGGAGAGAGGGAGAGAGTGGGAGGGAGGGGGAGAGAGAGAGAGTGCGCTGAGAGCGCAAGCACATGCACATGGGGAGAAAAAGCCAGGTGCCCCAGCCCACAACCAGCACCAAGGCCCCCAGTGTGTGAGTGAAGCCATTTTGGAGGCTCCAGTCCCAGCTGAACCCACAGAATTGTGAGAAATTATTGCTGTGTTAAGCCAGTAAGCAGTTAAGTTTTGGGGTGATTTGTTACCCAACAATCGGTAAATGAGACTTAATGTATAGAAAAAAAAAGATCACTGGGGCAATAAGAACTTCATTTTGGGCCATCCTAAACATGAGGTGTTTGGGATAGTGGACAGTTACATGGAAACATCTAGAAAGCAGTTGGAAGATCAGGTCTGGGCCCAAGAGAGAGGCAGAGGGAGAAGCTGGGGATTTGAGAGTCAATCAGCACATGAACAGGACTTGGCACCCTGGAAGAAGGTAAGCTTGCCAAAGGAGGTGAGAGGAACAAGAAAAGAAATAGAATTCTGGCCTCATTTACATTTAAGGGATGGACAGAGAGAAGTTTATCAGGAATGAAGAAAGAACCAGGGAGATAAACTCCTGCTGTGAGAAGAAGGGGTAATCAAATACTTAGGGCTACAAAGAGCAATGCATTTGAAAATTAGGAAGCAATGGGAATAGGGCAATTTCCGTTTCAAATACAATGGCGGGGCAGAAGTGGCTAAGGAGGGAATGAGATTGAGAAACTGGACACAGCAAATGTAGACTATTGTTTTAAAAGTCTATTGTTAGGGGAAGAAAGTTAGAGCATCACTTGGGTGGATGATAAGACAAAAGGTAAATTGTTTTAAGTTGAGGAAACTTGCTTGCTGAGAGGAGATGCCAAAGAAGAGAGAGATTAAAAATCTTGAAGAGGCCGGGCGCGGTGGCTCAAGCCTGTAATCCCAGCACTTTGGGAGGCCGAGACGGGCGGATCACGAGGTCAGGAGATCGAGACCATCCTGGCTAACACGGTGAAACCCCGTCTCTACTAAAAAATACAAAAACTAGCCGGGCGAAGTGGCGGGCGCCTGTGGTCCCAGCTACTCGGGAGGCTGAGGCAGGAGAATGGCATGAACCCGGGAGGCGGAGCTTGCAGTGAGCTGAGATCCGGCCACCGCACTCCAGCCTGGGCGACAGAGCCAGACTCAGTCTCAAAAAAAAAAAAAAAAAAAAAAATCTTGAAGAAAGAGGTGACTGGGCCGGGTGCGGTGTCTCAGGCTTGTAATCCTAACACTTTGGGAGGCCGAGACGGGTGGATTGCCTGAGCTCAGGAGTTTGAGATCAGCCTGGGCAACACGGTGAAACCCCATCTCTACTAAAATACAAAAAAAAAAATTAGCCAGGTGTCGCGGCGTGCGCCTGTAATCCCAGCTACTTGGGAGGCTGAGGCAGGAGAATCGCTTGAACCCAGGAGGCAGAGGTTGCAGTGAGCTGAGATCGCGCCATTGCACTCCAGCCTAGGTGACAGAGCAAGACTCCATCTCAAAAAAAAAAAAAAAAAAGGAAGAAGTGAGTGGTGGCTCAAGGTCCCAGGCAATGGAAGGGAGAGGGCAGAGAACCCTGGTGGGAGCTTTCCCCTGAGTGAGAAGGAGAGAGACAAAGAGGTGTGTCTTCACAGATAAGTTAAAAGTGAGAGGGGAGGGCATGTGGAGGTACTATCTGGCCGCCTCTTTTCTGTGAAGAGTACGTAAGGTCATCTGCTGACAGGCAGTAAGGGTCTTGGGGAGAATGGTGTTCATTCCTGAAGAGTTTTATAGGAAATGCATGAGGGGCTGCAGGAGTCAAGACCAGATGCTTCAGAGACACCACCTTCCAGGGATACCCCACCTGCTGAGGAGGCTCTTCACATCAGCTTTTCTCCTCTGACCTGCCCCAAATCCCATTGTCTTCTCTCGAGCTTGTCTCCTGCTCAGATTGCCCCACCTGGGAAGCTCTCATTCATTCCCAACTTCATTCTCCAAGTATTTGCTCAATATCCACACCATACCCAGCCCCATTTCTCTGGGCAACATACTCTCCCTCTTCCCCCAGGGCTCTCAAACTTTCTGCACACTTTTCAGACCCCCTACCTCCACCCTTTTCTCCTCATACTCAGCATGAGACCTCACTGTCTGAGAACGCAGAAACCATCAGAGTCATCTACCAACTACCACACATTTTCCTGCAGCTGTACTCCCCTTTTCCCTTTCTATAAAGAAATGCTGTTGCGGCATTTTAAAATTGCAGTTTAACTTAGGGAGGTCTTGATCAGCTGTGGTTTTGCTTTTGTTTAGAGACAGGGTCTCGTTCTGTTGCCCAGGCTGAAGTGCAGTGGCATGATCATGGCTCACTGCAGCCTCAACTCCTGGGCTCAAGTGAGTTTCTTACCTCAGCCTCCTGAGTAGCTGCAACTATAGGTGCATGCCACCATGCCCAGACAATTTTTTAAAACATTTTCTGGCCGGGTGCGGTGGCTCAAGCCTGTAATCCCAGCACTTTGGGAGGCCGAGACGGGCGGATCACGAGCTCAGGAGATCGAGACCATCCTGGCTAACACGGTGAAACCCCGTCTCTACTAAAAAATACAAAACACTAGCCGGGCGAGGTGGTGGGCGCCTGTAGTCCGAGCTACTCGGGAGGCTGAGGCAGGAGAATGGCGTAAACCCGGGAGGCGGAGCTTGCAGTGAGCTGAGATCCGGCCACTGCACTCCAGCCTGGGTGACAGAGCGAGACTCCGTCTAAAAAAAACAAAAACAAAAACAAAACAAAAAAAACCCATTTTCTGTAGAGACAGGGTCTCACTATGTTGCCCAGGCTGGTCTCGAACTCTTAGCCTCAAGCAATGCTCCTGCCCCAGCCTTCCAAAGTGCTAGGATTATAGGCATGAGATGCCATGCCCAGCCTTGATCAGCACATTTTAAATGCAATAAATAGAATAGAAAATAGGGTCCACTGCACATAGGAAGAGTATTTATTGTTTCTCAAAACGTCTGTTTCAATTTTGACACATCTGTTACTAAGAGTTGATGTCAAAAAGTTTGTGTATGGCCGGGCGCGGTGGCTCATGCCTGTAATCCCAGCATTTTGGGAGGCCGAGACGGGTGGATCACAAGGTCAGGAGGCCCAGACTATCCTGGCTAACACGGTGAAACCCCATCTCTATTAAAAATAAAAAAAAATTAGCCAGGCGTGGTGGCGGGCACCTGTAGTCCCAGTTACTCAGGAGGCTAAGGCAGGAGAATGGCGTGAACTCGGGAGGCAGAGATTGCAGTGAGCCCAGATTGTGCCACTGCACTCCAGCCTGGGTGACAGAGCAAGACTCTGTCTCAAAAAAAAAAAAACAAAAAAACCCCCAAAAATTCAAGCAGGGCCAGGTGTAATGGCTCATGCCTGTCATCCCAGCACTTTGGGAAGCTGAGGCGGGCAGATCACCTAAGGTCAGGAGTTCAAGACCAGCCCGGCCAACATGGTGAAACTCCATCTCTACTAAAAATACAAAAATTAGCTGGGTGTGGTGGCGCACACCTGTAATCCCAGCTACTCAGGAGGCGAGGAAGGAGCATCACTTGAACCCGGGAGGCAGGGGTTGCACTGAGCCAAGGTCACAGCACTGCACTCCAACCTTGGTGACAGAGTGAGACCCCGTCTCAAAAAAACCAAAAAAGTTCAAACAACAGTGCAAGAGAGAGGGTGTCCCTCCTCCTATCTATAGCTACTCCATAAATCTGTGTTTTAGATGCCATTTCCTCTAGCTTTTTCAGGACCCTTATGTGCTTTATGTCTTCTCTCTTGTTAATTCCTACTCATGCTTTCCTGGTCAGTTTAACCCCCTCCGAAGCTTTCCATGACCACCCCAACAAGGCCAACCCCCACAACTAGTGGGCTCCTTGTACCTCTTTCTTTTATAGCAACGACTGGCCAAGTGTAGTAGCTCATGCCTGTAATCCCAGCACTTTGGGAGGCTAAAGTAGGAGGATCCCTTGAAGCTAAGAGTTCAAGACCAGACTGGGCAACACAGCAAGACCCTGTCTCTACAAAAAAATTTAAAAATTAGGCCAGGCATGGTGGCTCATGCCTGTAATCCCAGTACCTTGGGAGGCTGAAGTGGGTGGATCCCCTGAGGTCAGGAGTTGGAGACCAGCCTGGCCAACATGGTGAAACCAGTCTCTACTAAAAATACAAAAAGTTAGCCAGGCATGGTAGCAAGCGCCTGTAGTCCCAGCTACTCGGGAGGCTGAGGTAGGAGAATCGCTTGAACTTGGGGTTGTGGTGAGCCAAGATCCTGCCACTGCACTCCAACCTGGGCAACAAGGGCAAAACTCCGTCTCAAAAAAAAAAAAAAAAAAAAGAAAAGAAAAGAAAGAAAGAAAGAAAAGAAAAAAAAGGGGTCCTTTTATTTGCCTGGGTGTGGCTGGCATCTTCCACCAAAGCAGGGTCTCTGATAAACTCCAGAGAACACCAAAGGGCCTATTCCTTTATTGTTTAACCATACCTAAAGACTGTTTTACTTTGCTTAAATGCTTTCACTACTTACTTCTTGAGGCACATAACTACATTCATGAGATTCCCTTTGTAACATTAAAAGATCAAATAAATACAACAGACATTTAAAATTTCACAAATACTGTACAGGGATGCAACCAGCAAAATCCAGACTGTGGGAAACTCTACTGAACAAATGACCAAGCTGCTTCAACAAAACAATTTAGAGAAAAAGGAACCCACACAGTGAAAGTGATTTAAGGCTCTCTACCCAGGACACGGGTCCTCCCACGCCTGAGGCTAATGCTGCCAGGACCTTAGGGTGTGGCGGGGATGGGGGACTTG
Organism: Theropithecus gelada; assembly: GCF_003255815.1. Lineage (NCBI taxonomy): Eukaryota > Metazoa > Chordata > Mammalia > Primates > Cercopithecidae > Theropithecus > Theropithecus gelada. The sequence continues at coordinate 45,098,665 of NC_037671.1, read as the reverse complement.
GCTGACCATGTCTTTCAAATAAAGCTGTCTAACTCAGAAAAAAAGTGATTTAAGGGACACAATAACTAAATGCAGTGTATGGAACTTGTTTGGATCCTTATTCAAATAAAATAACTTTAAAAAAAGGAAATTGGGCCCGTCGCAGTGGCTCAAGCCTGTAATCCCAGCACTCTGGGAGGCCGAGACCGGCAGATCACGAGGTCAGGAGCTTGAGACCATCCTGGCTAACATGGTGAAACCCTGTCCCTACTAAAAAAAAAAAAAAAAAATACAAAAACTAGCCAGGCGAGGTGGCGGGCGCCTGTAGTCCCAGCTACTCGGAGGCTGAGGCAGGAGAATGGCATGAACCTGGGAGGCGGAGCTTGCAGTGAGCTGAGATCCGGCCACTGCACTCCAGCCTGGGCGACAGAGCGAGACTCCATCTCAAAAAAAAAAAAAAGGAAATTGGGCAAGGGGAGGGAGAGCATTAGGACAAATACCTAATGCATATGGGGCTTAAAACCTAGATGACAGCAAACCACCATGGCACATGTATACCTATGTAACAAACCTGCACATTCTGCACAAGTATCCCAGAACTTAATTAAAAAAAAAAAAAAAAGGCCGGGCGCAGTGGCTCAAGCCTGTAATCCCAGCACTTTGGGAGGCCGATACGGGTGGACCAAAAGGTCAGGAATTCAAGACCAGCCTGGCCAACATGGTGAAACTCCATCTGTACTAAAAATACAAAAAATTAGCCAGGCATGGTGGCAGGCACCTTAATCCCAGCTACTGGGGAGACTGAGGCACGAGAATCGCTTGAACCCAGGAGGCGGAGGTTGCAGTAAGCTGAGATCACGCCATTGCACTCCAGCCTGGGCGACAGAGCAAGACTTTGTCTTGAGAAGGAAAAAAAAAAAAGTAAATTATGGGGTAATCAGAGAGATGTGAATATAGACTGGCAATCTGATATTAAGAAAATATTTTCTATGCTTTTTTGGAGTGTGGTAATGGCAATGTGGCTGTCTTAAAAGGGAAGTGGCCAGGCGTCGAGGCTCACACCTGTAGTCCCAGCACTTCTAGGGACCAAGGTGGGCAGATCACTTGAGCCCAGGAGTTCAAGAGCAGCCTGGGCAACATGGCAAAACCCTGTCTTTACAAAAAAAATACAAAAATTAGCTGGGAGTGGTGGTGCACACCTGTAGTCCCGGCTACTCAGGAGGCTAAGGTGGGAGGATCACTTCAGCCTGGGAGGTCAAGACTACAGTGAGCCATAATTGCACCACTGCACTTCAGCCCAGGTGACAAAGTGAGACCCTGTTTCAATTTAAAAAATAAGAAAAGGGCCTAGGCACGGTGGCTCACGCCTGTAATCCCAGCACCTTGGAAGGCAGAGGCGGGCAGATCATGAGGTCAGGAGTTTGAGACCAGCCTGGCCAACATAGTGAAACCCCATCTCTACTAAAAGTATTAAAAAAAAAAATTAGCCAGGCGTGGTGGTGGTTGCCTGAGGTGGGAGAATCGCTTGAACCTGGGAGGCAGAGGTTGCAGTGAGCTGAGATTGTGCCACTGCACTCTGGCCTGGGCGACAGAGCAAGACTCTGTCTCAAAAAAAAAAAAAAAAAGGGAACTCCCAATCTTTTAGAGGTATATAGTGAAATATTTATAGACAACAAAATATGAAATAATATAATATCTGGGATCTGCCAAAAAATAATCAGGGTGAGAGGTGGGGAAGTGACTAGGGTTTTATAGGAAACAAGATTGTCAGTTGGTAACTGTTTTTTAAAAAGTTATTATTTTTATTGATATATAATAATTGTACATATTTATGAGGTACATGTGATATTTTGATACATGCATACAATATGTAATGGTCAAATTAGAATAATTGGGATATCTATTACTTCAAACATTTATCACTTCTTTGTGTTGGGAACATTTCAAATTCTTTCTTCTAGCTATTTTAAAATATACAATACATCATTGTTAACTCAAATTAGGCTAATGTGCTATCTGACACGAGAACTTATTCCCTCTATCTAACTTGTACCTTTGTGCCCTTTAACCAATCTCACTTCATCTCCCGCCACTTCCCAGCCTCTGGTAACTATCATTCTACACTCCATCTCCATATGATCAACTTTTTCAGTTCCCATATACAAGTGAGAACATGTGATATTTTTCTTTCTGTTCCTGGCTTATTTACTTAACATCAGTTGGCAGTTGTTGAAGCTGGGTGATAGGTATATGGGTCCTTGGAACACTCTTCTAATACTCTCTCCATGTTATATATGTTGGAAATTTTCAAAAAATTAAAGGGGGGATCTAAATCTAACAAATAGAACCATAAAGTATCTAAATTGTTGTTAAATAAACAGTAAAGTCCATAACACGTTAGAATTCTTTCATTTTTCAAGATGTCTACAAGAGAGTAGTACCTTGATTCACAAGCCCTTTGAGATATCATTGAAAGTAGGATGCAGAACTCAGAGCTGCTTGCCTTTTGCTACATTTCCCCTGTAATGCATTCCCCACTCTCCTTCCATCAAAACAGGCACTTACCTCTGACAAGCTGGGATCTATTTCAAAGATGCATGCTGAATCCACTGCCCTCAAATGGCAGAGAGAGGATGCAAATACAGCCAGGCAATGCCAGCCATTTCGCAGCCTTCCTACTGTGTTTGAGCTTAGAAACAGTTTTATCTCCATTTCTTGACCACATGCCACACAGCCTGCAGCTGTGCAGGGGGCTGTAAAGAACTGTCAAGCCAATGCTTCACAATGACCATATCACCTACTGACCCCTTTCCACTCCTCCTCACATCAGTCTTTGAAACTGCCCCTAACACACTGGGTCAACTGGGTGACCTGTCAAGCTCTGTTTTTAACTGTTTCCTTTTCTTAAAAGTTCGAACTAACCAACTTCAAGTATTTAGACACTTCCCAAGTCTACTGGATTGTAGCAAAACCTGTCCATTTGGTGGACAGAAATGAAGTTCTTGAAAGGGTTTAATAACATTCAATTCCACTTGGGATACAGCCAACACTTACAACACCCATAGATTCACTGTGCCTAATACAGAAATGTTATCTCACTCCAGCTGCAACCTCCAAGTCCAATAAACCTTCTTTAGCTACAAACGTTCTTAATTTGAGTGAGACAGGTTCAACCTGAAAAACTTAAAAGGTCAGATTTTTTTTTTTCTAGAAAAATAAATCTTCTCTAAATTTTCTTTGCTTGAGTCAACATTTCATAAAATAAAGCAGCTATTGCAATTCTCCAGGACTTGGACAAGACAACTAGCTATATTTCATCCACCAGCTTTCAGACCCACAGTTTTATGAAATAAACCTGCTTTTCTGAAAAAAAAAAAAAGAAGGCCAGGCACAATGGCTCACGCCTGTAATCCCAGCACTATGGGAGGCCGAGGCGGGCGCATCACCTGAGGTCGGGAGTTCGAGACCAGCCTGATCAACATGGAGAAACCCCGTCTCTACTAAAAATACAAAACTAGCCGGGCCCGGTGGCGCATGCCTGTAATCCCAGCTACTCAGGAGGCTGAGGCAGGAGAATCGCTTGAACCCGGGAAGCGGATTGCGGTGAGCCGAGATCGCGCCACTGCACTCCGGCCTGGGCAACAAGAGCATAACTCCGTCTCAAAAAAAAAAAAAAAAAGAAAAAACAGAAGCCTCACCTAGTCTGCCCGTAAAACAAGACTAGTGAAAACGATGACTACGCACATGGGTAAGCACCATTGTGTTTCGACACCCCCTTTTCCATCGGATGCACGCAGGCACGCGGACACACAAACCCTGCCCCCGCGCCCCGCCTGCGCGCGGAATCTGCCACACGGTATGAACTGTGCTCTCAGCGGAGAAATACTCTGCTCGGCCAAGAAATTTATGTGTGTTTTGTTTTAAGTGGGAAGGAAAGGAAGAGAGTGGGGCGTGAAAATGGGAGATGTTTTAATTCAGATTTAATTCAAAGGCTCTCGTTTCCTCCCATCTTTTTCTGCATCAAAATGCAGGTAGATCGGTGAAATTTCAAGTTTCTTGGGCCGTTAAATACCCCAATTTAAACGATGGAGGCTGGGAACTGGGGATATAAGGAGGAAACCCAGGGTTGGAAAGGCGGGCAGGGTTAAGGAGGTCCGGGAGCTCCGCAGGGCTGAGGAAACGTGCGAGGCTGCCGCGCCCGGGCAGCGGCTGCGTCTCGGGTTCTTGCCCTGCCCGCTGCCTCGGGTTTTTGCCAGTGACTGCGCCGTCTTGGCTGCCCACCCACACCTCGGGTTGGTCCCGACTTTAGGCTAGGCCATTCACTTCCGGTGACAAATCCCTCCCACCACCCCTAGAAATAATGTACCGCTTCGCCCACCGCTTTCCTAAGACCGACCGCCCCAGACAGCCACAGAGCCCGGGGCTAGGGTCTCACCCCAGCGCGGCCGGCGACGCCCAGCTGCGGAGGGAGTGGCCGGGACGGAGCTCGGGGAGGGCAGGGAAGAAAGAAGGGGGTGTGGATCTCACCTTCCCCCGCCCCCACCCCTTCGACTGCAGCAATTGGCCAAAAAAATAGTAATCCTTTTTTGACTCCCCCAGGGCCCCTCGAACCCGGTTGCAGTGAGGAACTCAGTCTCTCCCATCGCAGTGCCCCTCGCCTTCTCCCGCCCCTGTAACTGCCTGCGGGGGTTCAGGAGCCCCCAGGCCGCGCCGAACTGCAGTGGATAGGGGGGAGGGGGGCGAGAAGGATGAGGGCTACGGGGCGGCAGAAATAGGTTGGGGGAAGGGGTGGTGGAAGGGAAAAGAAAAAACCGGAGGCATGCAAGCGGCTCCCTAGCCAGCTGTTCCAGCTGCTGCTTCCTCCGGCGCGGGCCGGGCGGTGCAATATTTCCCCCCCCTCCATCTTTCTCACCACTACCTGTCCCCCCAACCCATCACACGCACTTATCCCTCCCATCCACACCCCTAGTAGCGGATCTCCGGCCTGTAAGGGGGTAGTAGGGAGGAGCTGGGGGGAGGGGGAGGCCTGCGAGTTTCTAACCTTGTTCTTATAAACAAACCCACATGTGCAGCTGCCGCTGCTGCAACTCACCCCACAATCCCGGATATAAGTCCTGCCCCTTTAAGAGGAAAAAAAGATTCCCCCGCCTGCCTCCCACCCCACCCATCCACAAGAACCTTTGTCTTCCCACCCCCATAGTCAGTAGGCCCCGCCCCGTCTCTCCACCCCCTCCGACGCAGAAGAACCAATAGGCGAAGAAAATAAGGCCGGGGGTCTGACATCATCGTGTTAGGCCAATCACCGGAGGCGTTGGTGGGAGGCCTCACAGAGACCACACCCGGAGGAAGGAAGACGAGAGAGGAAGCTTGAAGTCAACATGGAGTCAGTCAGTTGCTCTGCTGCTGCTGTCAGGACTGGGGACATGGAGTCCCAGCGGGACCTAAGCCTGGTGCCTGAGCGGCTTCAGAGACGCGAACAAGAGCGGCAGCTGGAAGTGGAAAGGCGGAAACAAAAGCGGCAGAACCAGGAGGCAGAGAAGGAGAACAGCCACTTTTTCGCCGCCACCTTTGCTCGGGAGCGAGCGGCCGTGGAAGAGCTTCTGGAGCGCGCGGAGTCGGTCGAGCGGCTGGAGGAGGCAGCCTCTCGGCTCCAGGGGCTACAGAAACTTATCAACGACTCGGTTTTTTTCCTAGCCGCTTACGACCTGCGGCAGGGACAACAGGCGCTGGCGCGGCTGCAGGCGGCCCTGGACGAGCGGCGCCGGGAGCTGCAGCCCAAGAAGCGTTTCGCTTTCAAGACCCGGAGAAAGGATGCTGCTTCGTCTACCAAAGTAGACGCGGCTCCTGGCATCCCCCCGGCAGTTGAAAGCTTACGGGACTCCCCGCTGCCCAAGAAGGCGGAAGGAGACCTCGGCTCCAGCTGGGTATGCGGATTCTCCAACCTGGAGTCCCAAGTCTTGGAGAAGAGAGCCAGCGAGTTGCACCAGCGCGACGTCCTTTTGACCGAACTGAGCAACTGCACAGTCAAACTGTATGGAAATCCCAACACCCTGCGGCTAACCAGAACCCACAACTGCAAGCTGCTCTGCGGTCCGGTGTCCACCTCTGTTTTCCTGGAGGACTGCAGTGACTGCGTGCTGGCAGTGGCCTGCCAACAGCTCCGCATACACAGTACGAAAGACACTCGCATCTTTCTGCAGGTGACCAGCAGGGCCATCGTGGAGGACTGCAGTGGGATCCAGTTCGCCCCTTACACCTGGAGCTACCCGGAGATCGACAAGGACTTCGAGAGCTCTGGTTTAGATAGGAGCAAAAATAACTGGAACGATGTTGACGATTTTAACTGGTTGGCCCGGGATATGGCCTCCCCAAACTGGAGTATTCTTCCTGAAGAGGAGCGAAATATCCAGTGGGACTAAGCAGTTGTCACTCTGTTCTTCACTCCTACCAAATACTTTCCACGTTGGACTTTCCCCCTTATTGGGTCTCGAAGTTTACTTATTGTCACACTGTGTATGTTTTCAGCATTTTAAGGCTTGAGATTGTAATGGGCTCCTACTTGTAATTTCCATTAAATTCGTAACAGGCGTGAGCCACCACGCCAAGGGTTTATTTATTTATTTTTATCACAACAGTTGAGGCAATAAGGGGGAAGGAGGGTGATTATGTTGCTTTGTAATGGTTTGTGATATTTGAAACATCGCGGTGCATAATAAAGTAGGTCTTCGATGAATACATGGGTTTGGTTGTGTGTGCGTGCGTGCGTGTGTGTGTGTGTTTAGAGATGGGCTCTCCTTATGTTGTCCAGGCTGGTCTCGAACTCCTGACCTCAAGCGATTCTCCTGCTTCGGCCTCCCAAAGCACTCGGATTATAGACGGGAACCAACAGTGTCCAGGTATAAATACATGTTTAATAAATTCCAGGGCTAGCCCAGGGACTCACCCCTGCAATCCCAGCACTTTGGGAGGCTGAGGTGGGTGGATCACTTGAGGTCAAGAGTTGGAGACCAGGTGCCAGGTGAAACCCCATCTCTACTAAAAACACAAAAATTAGCTGGGCTTGATAGTTCACACCTGTAGTCCCAGCTACTCAGGATAATTGCTTGAACCTGGGAGGCAGAGGTTGCTGTGAGCCAAGATCACACCGCTGCACTCCAGCCTGGGTGACAGAGCCAGATTCTGTCTCAAAACAACAACAACAAAAAAATAGGTAATTCCTTTGTCCCTAGCCATTCAGTTCCTTTGGAGAGTCATCACTTTTTTTTTTTTTTGAGACGAAGTTTCACTCTTGTTGCCTAGGCTGGAGTGCAATGGCGTGATCTCAGCTCACTGCAACCTCAGCCTCCCTGGTTCAAGTGATTCTCCTGCCTCAACCTCCCGAGTAGCTGGGACTACAGGTGCACGCCATCACCCCCAGCTAATTTGTGTGTTTTTTGTAGAGAAGGCTTTGCCATGTTGCCCAGGCTGGTCTCAAACTCCTGAGCTCAAGCAATCTGTCCCCCTTGGTCTTCCAAGTGCTGGGTGGCGGTGCGTGTTTGTAATCCCAGCTACTCGGGATGCTGAGGCATGAGAATCCTTTGAACTTGGCAAGAGGAGGTAGCAGTGAGCCATTATTGTGCCACTGCATTTCCAGAGCAAGACCCTGTATCAAAAAAAAAAAAAAAAAGGAGGTGGTGTCAGGCGTGGTGGCTCATTCCTGTAATCCCAGTACTTTGGGAGGCCGAGGCAGGCAGCTCACCTGAGGTCAGGAGTTCGAGACCAGCCTGGCCAACAGGGGGAAACCTCGTCACTACTAAAAATACAAAAATTAGCTGGGCATGGCGGCACATGCTTGTAATCTCAGCTACTGGGGAGACTGAGGCAGGAGAATCTCTTGAGCCTGGGAGGCAGAGGTTACAAGGTTACAGTGTGCTGAGATCGTGCCACTGCACTCCAGCCTGGGCGACAAGAGCAAAACTCCATCTCAGAAAAAAAAAAAAAAAAAGGAAATTTTTGGGTCTTTGCCAGTTTGATGGTTTAAAAATGTTACCTTCCTCTACTAGTAATGGTAATCATCTCCTAACTCATCTCCACATCTCCAGTTGCTAAACTATTCTGCATACAGCTACTAAATTAGTTTTCTTAAAGTATGTCACTCCTGATCTAAAACCTTCTGAGATTCTTATTATCTGATAGGCTTCCTGGCCTGGAAGACAAGCCCTCTACCATCTGTTTCAGCCTACTGTTCTTACATGGTGTTTTACTGTTTCATCACACACACACTTCATGCACCAGCTAGTCTGAACTAATAATACCCATTAATCAAACACACTGTATCAATCAGGGCTCTGGCAGGAAACAGATGGCATGCTCAAAATGGATACTTTGAGAAGAGCTTAATACAGGAGCTATTTACAAAGTTGTGGGCAGAGTATAGGAAAAGCAATTAGAGATGGTACACTATCTGTTACCATCCTTAAGGCTGAAGAGACAAAAATGTTACCAGAATGCAGAGAGAGAGTTATCCAGCTACCCAAGAGGAGTTTCAGTCCTCAGTGGAGGGATTCTGCCAATCCGTGGTGACCTGGCAGGGAGACAGCCATGGGAATTAAACAATGTCATTCTCTTTTACTGGTGCCTCCCATTGGAGCCCATCTGGAAATTTCAGGGCAAAGAAATCTGCTGCTGCAGTCCATATGAGTCAGCTCCCAGGATGTAGAACAGGGTGGAGAAAAATGAAGAATAGATCTGGAGGAGGAAATAGAAGATACTAAGTGCAGGCCAGCTCTGTGGCTGACGCCTGTAATCCCAGCACTTCGGGATGGCCTTGGGATTTGCATTGGGAGGCCAAGGCGGGTGGATCACCTGAAGTCAGGAGTTCGAGACCAGCCTGGCCAATTTGGTGAAATCCTACTAAAAATACAAAAATTAGCTGGGCATGGTGTCAGGCGCCTGTAATCCCAGCTACGTGGGAGGCTGAGGCAAGAGAATTGCTTGAATGTGGGAGGCGGAGGGTGTAGAGAGTTGAGATTGTACCACTGTACTCCAGCCTGAGTGCCAGAGCAAAACTCCATCTCAAAAAAAAAAAAAAAAAATTTCAGTGCAAATAGTTTTTGCCGTATTTCCTGGCCTTTTCTCAAGCAGTGCCCACACAGATTGGGTCCGCATGCACTTGCCAAAATTTCATACGAGACAAATGTCACTTCCTCTGAGAATCTGTGATTTTCCTTAGTCTCTTTGAAAATGAGGCATGGGCCAGGCTTGGTAGTTCATGCCTGTAATCTCAGCATTTTGGGAGGCCTTGGTGGGAAGATCACTTGAGCCTGGGAGTTCAAGACCAGCCTGGGTTCAAGATAGAGCAAGACTCTGTCTGTACAAAAAATACAAAAATTAGCTAGGCATGGTGGCACATGCCTGTGGTCCCAGCTACTCAGGAGGCTGAGGCGAGATGATTGCTTGAACCTAGAGGTCAAGGCTACAGTGAACTGTGATTGTGCCACTGCACTCCACCTTGGGCGACAGAATGAGAACTTGTCTCAAAAAAAAATGAGGAGTCTGGGTGTGGTGGCTCACGCCTGTAATCTCAACACTTTGGGAGGCTAGGGTAGGCAGATCACTTGAGGTCAGGAGTTCGAGACCAGCCTGGCCAACATGGTGAAACCCAGTCTCTAAAAATAGAAAAATTAGCTGGGTGTGGTGGTGTGCACCTGTTATCCCAGCTACTCGGGAGGCTGAGGCCCGAGAATCACTTGAACCCAAGAGGCAGAGAATGCAGTAAGCCTAGATTGCGCCACTGCACTCCAGCCTAAGTGACAAAGCAAGATTCTATCTCAAAAAAAAAAAAAAAAAAGAAAAAGTTTAAAGAGAGACCAAGGAACGACCACTATGGGGACCAGGGGAAACTTCTGGCCAATCGAAAAGTACTAAAGACTTACATAAAAGTTAGCTGTAATATTTGAGGAGGGGAAATGAAGGAGGGAGGAGTAACCGCCTTTTCCCCGGCTTTGGTTATTGAAATTCTCCGGGGAGGGCCATTCACGGACATCTCATCAGATATGGTAATTTCCAAGAAAGATGATTAGAAAGTTGGATGACTCAACGTCCTTGAGCAGAGGAATGCTTATGGACATTAACAAGAACATTCCATAGAAGTTGCAGTTTAATAAACCTTGGCAAATCCAGCTCATGCACAAATTTCCCCCAAGGAGCATTGACAGTTTAGCTTTGTTGTTGTTGTTGCTTATTACGACAGGGTCTCACTCTGTTGTCTAGGCTGCAGTGCAGTGGTGCAATCATGGCTCACTGCAGCCTTAACCTCCCAGGCTCAAGCAATTATCCTACCTTACCCTCCTGAGTAGCCACCACACTCGGCTAGTTTTTTAACTTTTTTTTGGAGAGTTGGGGTGTCACCATGTTGCCTAGGCTGGTCTTGAACTCTTAGGCTCAAGGATCCTCCCACCTTGGCCTCCCAAAGTGTTGAGGTTACAAGTAAGAATAAGCCAATTTTACTTTTTGACTGGGTACATGTTTAGTTTATGTTTGTTATTTATTTATATTTTATTTTATTTTAATTTCTCTCTCTCTTTTTTTTTTTTTTTTTTGAGACGGAGTCTCTCTCTGTTGCCCAGGCTGGAGAGCGGTGGCGTGATCTTGGCTCACTGCAACCTCCCCCTCCTGGTTTCAAGCAATTCTCCTGCCTCAGCCTCTGGAGTAACTGGGACTACAGGTGCGTGCTACCATGCCCAGCTAATTTTTATTTATTTATTTATTTATTTATTTATTTATTTAGAGACAGAGTCTCACTCTGTCACCCAGACTGGAGTGCAGTGGTGCGATCTTGGCTCACTGCAAGCTCCGCCTCCCGGGTTCATGCCATTCTCCTGCCTCAGCCTCCTGAGTAGCTGGGAGGGACTACAGGCACCCGCCAACACACCCGGCTAATTTTTTCTATTTTTAGTAGAGACAGGGTTTCACTGTGTTAGCCAGGATGGTCTTGATCTCCTGACTTCGTGATCTGCCCACCTTGGCCTCCCAAAGTGCGGGGATTACAGGCATAAGCCACCGTGCCCAGCCCACGCCCAGATAATTTTTGTATTTTCAGTAGAGACTGGGTTTCACCATGTTGTCCACGCTGGTCTCCAACTCCTGACCTCAAGGGATCCACCTACCTCTGCCTCCCAAAGTGCTGGGATTACAGGCATAAGCCACCGTGCCTGGCTGATTTTAGTTTCTCTTAATCTTCAATTTTGGTATGGTTATGGCATGAAGTGTGTTTCCTGACATGGAAACCCAGACTATAACATTGCATCTCTGGAAATTATGGGCTAGACTTGACTTGGGTTCAACTGTGACTGATGTTAAAGAACCAACTGACTTCTTCAGTCCAGTAACAGCTGTAAGACTGGGATATTGGGGCCAGGCGTGGTGGCTCATGCCTGTAATCTCAGCACTTTGGGAGGCTGAGGTGGGAGGATCAACTGAGGTAAGGAGTTCGAGACCAGCCTGGCCAACATGGTGAAACCCAGTCTCTACTAAAAATAGAAAAATTAGCTGGGTGTGCTGCATGCCTGTAATCCTGGCTACTCAGGAGGCTGTGGCAGCAGAATCATGTGAACATGGGAGGCAGATGTTGTAGTGAGCTGAGATCGCGCCACTGCACTCCAGCATGGGTGACAGAGCAAGACTCTGTCTCAAGGGAAAAAAAAAAAAAGACAAAAAAAGACTAGGATACGTCCCCAGGGGCCTTAATAAAAAGTACTGGATGGGCAGTAGCTCACCCCTGTAATGCCAGCACTTTGGGAGACTGAGGTAGGAGGATCACTTGAGCCCAGGAGTTAGAGACCAGCCTGGGCAACATGAGACCCTGTCTCCAACACAAAATTTAAAAATTAGCCAGGCATGGTGGTGCATATCTGTGGTCCCAGCTACTCAGGGGGCTGAAGTAGGAGGATTTTTTTTTTTTTTTTTTTTTTGAGGTGGAGTCTCACTCTGTCGCCCAGGCTGGAGTGCAGTGGCCAGATCTCAGCTCACTGCAGGCTCTGCCTCTCGGGTTTACACCATTCTCCTGCCTCAGCCTCCCGAGTAGCTGGGACTACAGGCGCCCGCCACCTTGTCCAGATAGTTTTTTTTATTTTTTTAGTAGAGACGGGGTTTCGCTGTGTTAGCCAGGGTGGTCTCGATCTCCTGACCT
>NC_037671.1:44991595-45086268 GCF_003255815.1 Theropithecus gelada | reverse complement strand
TTTTGAGGCAGAGTTTCACTCTTACTACCCAGGCTGGGGTGCAATGGCACCATCTCAGCTCACTGCAACCTCCACCTCCCGGGTTCAAGCGATTCTCCTGCCTCAGCCTCCCAAGTATCTGGGATTACAGGCATGTGCCATCACCCCCAGCTAATTTTGTATAGATGGGGTTTCACTGTGTTGGTCAGGCTGGTCTCAAACTCCTGACATCAGGTGATCCACCCACCTCGGCCTCCCAAAGTGCTGGGATTACAGGCGTGAGCCACCGCACCCAGCCTCTAACTAATTTTTTGTATCCATTAACCATCCCCACTTGCCCCAGCCTCCAGCCCCCACTACCCTTCCCAGCCTATGGTAACCATCCTTCTACTGTCTATTTCCATGGGTTCAACTGTTTTAATTTTTAACTCCCACAAATAAATGAGAACATTTGAAGTTTGTCTTTCTGTGCCTGGCTTATTTCACTTAACATAAAGACCTCCAGTTCCATCCATTTGTTGCAAATGACAGGATCCTGTTCTTTTTATGGCTGAATAGTAAGTACTCCATTGTGTATATGTACCACATTTTCTTTATCCATTCATCTGTCAATGGACATTTATGTTGCTTCCAAATTCTGGCTATTTGGAACAGTGCTGCAACAAACATGAAAGTGCAGATATCTCTTTGATGTACTGATTTCCTTTCTTTTGGGTCTATACCTAGGAGTGGGATTGCTGGATCATATGGTAGTTCTAGTTTTAGTGTTTTGAGGAACCTCCTAACTGTTCTCCATAGTGGTTGTACTAATTTACATTCCCACCAACAGTGTACGAGGGTTCCCTTTTCTCCGCATCCTCACCAGCATTTGCTATTGCCAGTCTTTTGGATAAAAGCCATTTTGACTGGGTGAAGATGATATCTCATTGTAGTTTTGATTTGCCTTTCTGTGATGATCAGTGATGTTAAGCACCTTTTCATATGCTGTTTGCAATTTGTATGTCTTCTTTTGAGAAATGTCTATTTAGACTTTTTGCCCATTTGAAAACTAGATTATTATATTTTTTCCTATAGAGTTATTTGAGTTCCTTATATATTTTGGTTATTAATCCCTTGTCAGATGGGTAGTTTGCAAATATTTTCTCCCATTCTGTGGGTTGTCACTTCACTTTGTTGTTTCCTTTACTGTGCAGAAGTTCGTTAACTTGACATGATCCCATTTGTCCTTTTTATTTTTTAATTTTTATTTTGTTTTTTGGAGACAGAGTCTTGCTCTTTTGTCCAGGCTGGAGTGCAGTGGTGCTATCTTGGCTCACTGCAGCCTCTGCCTCTTGGGCTCAAGTGATTCTTGTGCCTCAGCCCCCTGAGTAGCTGGGACTGAAGGCATGTGCCACCATGCCTGGCTAATTTTTTTTTTTTTTAGACAGAGTCTCACTTGGTGGTCCAGGCTGGAGTGCAGTGGTGCAATCTTGGCTCTCTGCAACCTCCACCTCCCTGGTTCAAGTGATTCTCCTGCCTCGGCCTCCCGAGTAGCTGGGATTACAGGCACTCACCACAGCGCCCGACCAATTTTTGTATTTTTAGTAGAGACAGGGTTTTGCCATGTTGGCCAGGCTGGTCTTGAACTCCTGACGTCAGCTGATTGGCTTGCCTCGGCCTCCCAAAGTGCTGGGATTACAGGCATGAGCGACTGCACCCAGTTACCATTTGTTCATTTTTGTTGTGGTTGCCTGTGCTTGTGGGGTTGCCTGTGCTCAAGATATCTTTGCTGAAGTGAGAGGATTGCTTGAGCCTAGGAGTTGAAGGCTGCAGTGAGCCCTGATCATGTCACTGCACTCCAGCTTGGGCAACAGAGTGAGACCCTGTCCTAAAAAATAGATAAATGAAAATGAAAATAAATTTTTATAAAGTGCTGCTTTTGTGATTTCTCCATCAGAAAGTTTCTTCTAATAGCACTTTTTTTTTTTTTTTTTTTTTTAGATAGGATCTTGCTCTGTTGCCTAGGCTTGTGTGCAGTGGCAGGATCAGGGCTCACTGCAGCCTCAACTTCCCAGGCTCAAGTTATCCTCCCACCTCAGCCTCTGGAGTAGCTGGGACTACAGGTGTGAGCCACCTCACCCGGCTAAGTTTTCGTATTTTTTCTTGTAACAGGGTTTTGCCACTTTGCCCAGGTTGGTATAAAACTCCTGGGCTCAAGGGATCCGCCCACCTCGGCCTCCCAAAGTGTTGGGATTACAGGCATGAGCCACTGCGCCCGCCGCACTTTCTATGTTTTAAGGAATAGTAGTGTAATAGAGGGTGCTGCTTGACCATCCACATGGCTTGAACTTTCCGCTGTGCCCAGCACGATAGTATTAAGTGTCTGACAGTTGTGATTCCTCTTGTGGAAAGCCTTGCTGCTGTCCTTTTGTAATAGGCCAGGATAGCTGGGGACTTATCCTGGGAACAGCTCTCAGATGAATGACTCTCCAGTGTTAGTGAATAAATAGCTCAGCTCCCTCACCCGAGACAGGATAATTCTGAGATGTGTTTCCCCCCAGGGCTTTCCTTCTCCACGGTGGAAGCTGGTGTAATAGCACAGTCTTGTGGGCTGCCTTTCCTTCCTGTACCGCTTTGCCACCTCTCCATGGGTGTTATCTGAATCTCTCCAATTAACTACTTTTTTTTTTTTTTTTTTGAGACGGAGTCTCGCTCTGTTGCCCAGGCTGGAGTGCAGTGGCACGATCTCTGCTCACTGCAAGCTCTGCCTCCCGGGTTCACGCCATTCTCCTGCCTCAGCCTCCCGAGTAGCTGGGACTACAGACGTCTGCCACCACGCCCGGCTAATTTTTTGTATTTTCAGTAGTGACGGGGTTTCACCATGTTAGCCAGGATGGTCTCCATCTCCTGACCTCATGATCCGCCCGCCTCGGCCCCCCAAAGTGCTGGGATTACAGGTGTGAACCACCGTGCCCGGCCAATTAACTACTTTTACTCCCAGTTTAGGGTAGCGTTTTTAGTGTTTCTCGACCTTTTTTTTTTTTTTTGAGACGGAGTCTCGCTCTGTCGCCCGGGCTGGAGTGCAGTGGCTGGATCTCGGCTCACTGCAAGCTCCGCCTCCCGGGTTCACGCCATTCTCCTGCCTCAGCCTCCCGTGTAGCTGGGACTACAGGCACCTGCCACCTGGCCCGGCTAGTTTTTTGTATTTTTTAGTAGAGACGGGGTTTCACCGTGTTAGCCAGGATGGTCTCGATCTCCTGACCTCGTGATCCACCCATCTCGGCCTCCCAAAGTGCTGGGATTACAGGCTTGAGCCACCGCGCCCGGCCTTTTTTTTTTTTTCATTATCACTCCTATAAAGACCCTTTTTAGACATTTATTTATTTATTTATTTATTTATTTATTTATTTATTTATTTTTGAGACAGGGTCTCACTCTGTCACTCAGGCCGGAGTTCAGTGGCGTGATCACGGCTCACTGCAATCTCTGCTTCCCAGGTTCAAGGGATCTTCCTACCTCAGCCTCCCAAGTAGCTGGGACTACAGGCATGTGCTACCATATCCCCAGCTAAATTTTTTTGTATTTTTGATAGAGATGGAATTTCACCATATTGTCCAGGCTGGTCTTGAACTCCTGTCCTGAAGTGATCCCCCCGCTCTGGCCTCCCAAAGTGCTGGGATTACAGGTATGAGTCATGGTTCTTGGCCAGATCTTTTTGTTTTGAAAAGATAGGGGCCACACAGATTTCACATTGGGACTTCTTTTTCCTAGTTATGCCCCTGGGGAGAGGAATAGGAAATGAAGAAAGTTATGGAACATTGAAAGTAGATGGTAGCAGAGGCTCGGCATGGTGGCTCATGCCTATAATCCCAGCACTTTAGGAGGCTGAGGTGGGCGATCACCTGAGGTCAGGAGTTTGAGACCAGCCTGGCCAACACAGTAAAACCCCATCTCTACTAAAAATACAAAAAATTAGTCAGGCGTGGTGTGCACACCTGTAGTCCCAGATACTAGAGAGGTTGAGGCACAAGAATTGCTTGCACCTGGGAGGCAGAGGCTGCGGTGAGCCAAGATTGTATTACTTTACTCCAGCCTAGGCAACAGAGTGAGACTCTGTCTCAAAAAATAAAAATAAAATAAATAAAGTAGATAAGGGCCAGGCGTGGTGGCTCATGCCTGTAATTCCAGCACTTTGGGAGGCTGAGGTGGGTGGATCACCTGAGGTTAGGAGTTTGAGACCAGCCTGACCAACATGGAGAAACCCCGTCTCTACTAAAAGTACAAAAATTAGCCAGGTGCGGTGGCAGGTGCCTGTAGTCTGTGAGTCCCAGTTACTTGGGAGGCTGAAGCAGGAGAATCACTTGAACCTGGGAGGCAGAGGTTGCAGTGAGCCAAGATCACACTACTGCACTCTAGCCTGGGTGACAAGAGCAAAACTCTGTCTCAAAAAAAAAAAAAAAAAGAAGTTGACAGTAAAGAGTACTGGATTCCTTAAATAGCTATCTCACTGAAAACAACTGTGAATGCTAGATAAAATATATCAAAATACTTGTAAAAAGACATCATGGAGCTGCAAAGAGAGTAAAGAATATGTGGATGTGGGCAGAGAATTACCCAAGTGCCAAGGCAAGGGACTGAAGGCACGAACTGTTTCAGTATAATAAAAAAAAATAGTTAAAATAAAAATAGTCATAAGACAAGTTAGACATAGAGAATGATCATGGACATTATCAATCATTAGTATAAACATTATTAATCATTAGCTTTTAATATTACTCTTTGTCATATTACTAATATAACCAAAAAATAACCGGCGGGTATAGGGTCAGGTGCTGAAGGGACATTGTAAGAAGTAATCAAGAAGGCAAAAGGTGAGTCCTCTGTTAGGCCCACATAAGGTCCGCTTGAGGGCTCCTTGGTCAAGCGGTAACGCCAGTGCCTGGGAAGGCACCCTTTACTTAGCAGACCGTGAAAGGGAGTCTCCCTTTCCTTGGAGGAGTCAGGGAACACTCTGCTCCACCAGCTTCTTGTGGGAGGCTGGATATTATCCAGGCCTGCCCACAGTCATCCAGAGGCTTAAACCACTCCCTGTGATGCTGTGCTTCAGTGGTCATGCTGCTTGTCCACTTTCATGTTCCTCCCGTACTCCTGGTTCCTCTTTAAAGTTCTTCGAAGATAGCGGTAGAAAAAATAGTGAAAGTCTTAAAGTCTTTGATCTTTCTGATAAGTGCCTAGGAGAAAACACTGATGTATGCTGCCTTCCCCCTCTGCTTCAGCAACCTATAACGGAAGGGCCCCCTGTCCTATAATCACGTGACTTACTTGACATCAATCACTTGGACGACTCACCCTCCCTACCCTGCCCCCTTGTCTTGTATACAATAAATAACAGCGCACCCAGTCATTTGAGGCCACTACCGGTCTCCACGTCTTGGTGGTAGTGGTCCCCCGGGCCCAGCTGTTTTCTCTTCATCTCTTTGTCTTGTGTCTTTATTTCTTACAATCTTGTGTCTTTATTTCTTACAATCTGTCATCTCCGCACACAGAGAAAACACCCGCTAAGCCCCATAGGGCTGGATCCTACATGTGGAGATCAAAAAAAAAAATTTTTTTTTTTTTTTTTGAGACGGAGTCTCACTCTGATACCCAGGCTGGAGTGTAGTGGCATGATCTCAGCTCACTGCAACCTCTACCTCCCGGGTTCAAGCGATTCTCCTGTCTCAGCCTCTGGAGTAACTGGGACTACAGGCATGCGCCATCACGCTTGGCTAATTTTGTATTTTTAGTAGGGACAGGGTTTCACCATGTTGGTCAGGCTGGTCTCAAACTCCTGACCTCAGGTGATCCACTTGCCTCGACCCCCCCAAGTGCTGGGATTACAGGCGTGAGCCACCACACCTGGTGGAGATCATAATTAATCCAGAGATGTGAGCTAATTCTTTTTTTTTTTTTTTTTTGAGGCGGAGTTTTGCTCTTGTTGCCTAGGCTAGAGTGCAGTGGCGTGATCTTGGTTCTCTGCAACCTCTGCCTCCCAGGTTCAAGTGATTCTCCTGCCTCAGCCTCCCGAATAGCTGGGATTACAGGCATGCGCCACTGGGCCCGACTAATTTTGTATTTTTAGTAGAGGTGGGGTTTCTCCATGTTAGTCAGCCTGGTCTTGAACTCCTGACCTCAGGTGATCCACCCGCCTCAGCCTCCTACAGTGCCCATCTTCAGTGTAAGAGTATGCTGTGGTCTGAATGTCTGTGCTCCTTGCTGTGATGTTATGATATTTGTTGGTTTTCTTTTTTTTTTTTTTTTTTTTGAGACGGAGTCTCGCTCTGCCGCCCAGGCTGGAGTGCAGTGGCCGGATCTCAGCTCACTGCAAGCTCCGCCTCCCGGGTTCACGCCATTCTCCTGCCTCAGCCTCCCGAGTAGTTGGGACTACAGGCGCCCGCCACCGCGCCCGGCTAGTTTTTTGTATTTTTTAGTAGAGACGGGGTTTCACCGTGTTAGCCAGGATGGTCTCGATCTCTTGACCTCGTGATCCGCCCGTCTCGGCCTCCCAAAGTGCTGGGATTACAGGCTTGAGCCACCGCGCCCGGCTTATTTGTTGGTTTTCATCCACGTTCCTGGGTCATAATTCCCACAGCCCTTGTTCTGGTGTTTCGTTATAATGTTGGGTGTGTTGGGCCTCAGGGGCAAGTCTCTGACCTTCTCCTGCCCACCTTCCACTCGAATGTTTCCCCACCTCTCTGACTGCGGGTCCTAAGACCTTCCCAAGAGAGGATCCTGCCCTGTACCGGGGGGAAGGAATACTGTTGTCATGAAGCTTCCAGAAAAACCCCAAAAAGGCCCAGCAGCCCTGGAGTCAAAGCTGGTTCCTGGCCCAGTCCCTTCCTGAAGCAGCCTGCCTCCCCTTTCCTTTCAACATGACAGATGCTGCTGTGTCCTTCGCCAAGGACTTCCTGGCAGGTGGAGTGGCCCCAGCCATCTCCAAGACAGCGGTAGCGCCCATCGAGCAGGTCAAGCTGCTGCTGCAGGTGCAGCATGCCAGCAAGCAGATCACTGCAGATAAGCAATACAGGGGCATTATAGACTGCGTGATCCGTATTCCCAAGGAGCAGGGAGTCCTATCCTTCTGGCATGGTAACCTGTCCAATGTCATCAGATACTTCCCCACCCAGGTTTTCAATTTCACCTTCAAAGATAAATACAAGCAGATCTTCCTGAGTGGTGTGGACAAGAGGACCCAGTTATGGGGCTACTTTGCAGGGAATCTGGCATCAGGTGGTGCCACTGGGGCCACATCCTTGTGTTTTGTGTACCCTCTTAATTTTGCCCGTACCTGTCTAGCAGCCGATGTGGTTTAGTAAAGCTGGAGCTGAGGCCGAGCAGTGACTCACACCTGTAATCCCAGCACTTTGAGAGGCTGAGGTGGGCGGATCACCTGAAGTCAGGAGTTTGAGACCAGCCTGACCAACATGGAGAAACCCCATCTCTACCAAAAATACAAAATTAGCCGGGAGTGGTGGTGCATGCCTGTAATCCCAGCTACTCAGGAGGCTGAGGCAAGAGAATCGCCTGAACCTGGGAGGTGGAGGTTACAGTGAGCTGAGATCGCACCACTGCATTCCAGCCTGGGCAACAGAGCAAGACTCTGTCTCCCAAAAAAAAAAAAAAAAAAAGCTGGAACTGAAAGGGAATCTGAGGCCTCGGTGACTGCCTGGTTAAGTTCTACAAATCTGATGGGATTAAGGGCCTTTAACGTGTCTGTGCAGGGGATTATCATCTACCGAGCTGCCTACTTCGGTATCTATGATACTGCAAAGGGAATATTTCCAGATCCCAAGAACACTCACATTGTCGTCAGCTGGATGATCGCACAGACTCTCACTGCCATTGCTGAGTTGACTTTCTATCCATTTGACGCCGTTCGCTGCCGCGTGATGATGCATCACGGCGCAAAGGAACTGACGTCATGTATACAGGCACGCTTGACTGCTGGAGGAAGATTGCTCGTGATGAAGGAGGCAAAGCATTTTTCAAGGGTGTATGGTCCAATGCTCTCAGAGGCATGGGTGGTGCTTTTGTGCTTGTCTTGTATGATGAAATCAAGAAGAATACATAAATTATTTCCTAGGATTTTTCCCCCTGTGAACAGGCATGTTGTGTTATATAACTTATGTTGGGCATTCTTGACAGACTCCTGGCTGTCAGTTTATCAGTGGCAACTGTTTACTGGTTGAAAATGGGAAGAAATAATATTCATCTGACCAGTTTTCTCTCTCTCTCTCTTTTTTTTTTTTTGAGACAGAGTCTCATTCTGTCACCCAGGCTAGAGTACAGTGGCACAATCACGGCTCACTGCAACCTCTGCCTTCCAGGTTCAAGCGATTCTCCTGCCTCAGCCTCCTGAGTAGCTGGGATTACAGGCGCACGCCACCATACCTGGCTAATTTTTGTATTTTTAGTAGAGACAGGGTTTCACAATGTTGATCAGGCTGGTCTCGAACTCCTGACCTCGTGATCTGCCCACCTTGGCCTCCCAAAGTGCTGGGATTACAGGCATGAGCCACTGCGCCTGGCTTCAGTTTTCTCTTAAAGCCATTTCCATGATGATGATGATGGGACTCAATTATATTTTTTATTTCAGTCACTCTTGATGAATAACAAATTTGGAGAAATAAAAATGTCTTTAAAAAAAACCATAAAAGCCTGGGTGCAGTGGCTCACGCCTGTAATCCCAGCACTTTGGGAGGACGAGGTGGGCGGATCACGAGGTCAGGAGATCGAGACCATCCTGGCTAACATGGTGAAACCCCATCTTTACTAAAAATACAAAAAATTAGCAGGGCGAGGTGGCGGGCACCTGTAGTCCCAGCTACTCGGGAGGCTGAGGCAGGAGAATGGTGTGAACCTGGGGGGCGGAGCCTGCAGTGAGCCGAGATCGCGCCACTGCACTCCAGCCCGGGTGACAGAGCGAGACTCCATCTCAAAAAACAAACAAACCAAAAAACAAACAAACAAACAAACAAAAAAACCCACAAAAAACAGAAAACCCAAAAAGACAGGGTTCAGTGAGCTTCAGGGTAGCTGAACACGTGGAGGTTTCTGGAGAGTACCTCACCCAGGGAGCGCCTGGAAGCTCCACACCCCTTCTCCCATGCCTTTTTATATGTACCTTTTTATTGTGCCTTTTTATATGTACCCTTTGCAATAGCCTTTTATTTTTTTATTCATTTTTTTATGGGGGCGGAGGGGACAGGGTCTTGCTCTGTCACCCAGGCTGGAGTGCAATGGTGTAATCTCAGCTCAGTGTAACCTCTGTCTCCTGAGTTCAAGTGATTCTCCTGCCTCAGACTCCAGAGTAGCTGGGATTACAGGCACCCACCACTATGACCAGCTTTTCTTTTTCTTTTTTTTTGAGTTGGACTCTTGCTCTGTCACCCAGGCTGAAGTGCAGTGGCATGATCTCGGCTCACTGCAACCTCTGCATCCCAGCTTCAAGGTATTCTCCTGCCTCAGCCTCCCGCGTAGCTGGGATTACAGGCATGCACCACCATGCCCAGCTAATTTTGTATTTTTAGTAGAGACAGAGTTTCTCTGTGTTGGTCAGGCTGGTCTCGAATTCTCGACCTCAGGTGATCTGCCCGGCTTAGCCTCCCAAAGTGCTGGGATTACAGGCGTGAGCCACTGTGCCTGACCTAATTTTTTTATTTTTAATAGAGATGGGGTTTTGCCATGTTGGCCAGGCTGGTCTCAAACTCCTGACCTCAAGAGATCCGCGTCCCTCAGCCTCCCAAAGGGCTGGGAGGTGTGAGCCACTGCGCCCAGATTTCTTCTGTGTTATTTCTTTTTTAATTTTTTTAAATAGAGAAGAGGTCTCAGGCCGGGCATGGTGGCTCACGCCTGTAATCCCAGCACTTTGGGAGGCTGAGGCAGGCGGATCACAAGGTCAGGAGATTGAGACCATCCTGGCTAACACGGTGAAACCCCATCTCTACTAAAAAACCAAAAAATTAGCCAGGCATGGTGGCAGGCCCCTGTAGTCCCAGCTACTCAGGAGGCTGAGGCAGGAGAATGGCATGAACCCGGGAGGCGGAGCTTGCAGTGAGCCGAGATCGCACCACTGCACTCTAGCCTGGGTGACAGAGCGAGACTCCATCTCAAAAAAAAAAAAAAACAAAAACTGTAATTCTCAATCGATGGTGATTTTACCCTGCTGGTGATATTTAGCAACGTCTGGGGACATTTTTGGTCGTCACAATTAGGGAATGGTGGTGGATACTACTGACAAGTAGTGACTAGAATGCACCAGACGGCCTCACATAGCAAAGAATTTTGTGGCCCAAATGAAGAGCCAGTTTACATACAGAGACATGATTATCAGACTGATAGCTGACTTTTTTCTTTCTTTCTTTATTGTTATTATTTTCTTTTATTTTTTGAGATGGATTTTTGCTCTTATTGCCCAGGCAACAAGAGGTTGCAGGTTGCTCACTGCAACCTCTGCCTCCCAGGTTCAAGCCATTCTCCTGCCTCAACCTCCCGAGAAGCTGGCATTACAGATGTGCACCACCATGCCAGCTAAGTTTTGTATTTTTAGTAGAGACAGGGTTTTACCATGTTGGCTAGGCTGGTCTTACACTCCTGACCTCAGGTGATCCACCTCCCTGGGCCTCCCAATGTGCTGGGATTACAGATGTGAGCCACTGCGTACTACCTGACTTCTTAATGATGACAATGGGAACTGGAAAACAAAGGAATAATGGTCTCAGCTAGGTGTGGTGGCTCACACTGTAATCCCAGCACCTTGGGAGGCTGAGGTGTTGGATCACTTGAGGTCAGGAGTTCAAGACCAGCCTGGACAACACTGTGAAACCCTGTCTCTACTAAAAACACAAAAATTAGCTGAGCATGGTGGCATGCACCTGTAATACCAGCTACTCGGGAGGCTGAGGCAGGAGAATTGCTTGAGCCTGAAAGGCAGAGGTTGTAGTGAGCCTAGATTTCTTTCATTTTTTTTTTTTGAGACAGAGTCTCACTCTGTCGCCCAGGCTGGAGTGCAGCAGCATGATCTCGGCTCACTACAACCTCTGCCTCCCAGGTTCAAGTGATTCTCCTGCCTCAGCCTCCCGAGTAGCCGGGATTACAGGTGCCTGCCACCATGCCCAGCTGCCCAGCTAACTTTTGCGTGTTTTTTTTTTTTTTGAGACGGAGCCTTGCTCTGTTGCCCAGGCTGGAGTGCAGCGGTGCAGTCTCGGCTCACTGCAAGCTCTGCCTCCCGGGTTCATGCCATTCTCCTGCCTCAGCCTCTGGAGTAGCTGGGACTACAGGCACCTGCCACCATGCCTGGCTAATTTTTTGTATTTTCAGTAGAGACGGGGTTTCACCGTGTTAGCCAGGACGGTCTTGATCTCTTGATCTTGTGATCCGCCCGCCTCGGGCTCCCAAAGTGCTGGGATTACAGGCGTGAGCCACCACGCCTGGCCACCTTTTGTATTTTAATAGAGACGGGGTTTCGCCACTTTGGCCAGGCTGGTCTCGAACTTCTGACCTCCTGATCCACCTGCCTCGGCCTCCCAAAGTGCTGGGATTACAGGTGTGAGCCACCGCGCCCGGCCCATAAAACCATAACAGTTTTTACACTAATACTGAAAACATTCTAAAGGACAAACTTCAGAAAAAGGGAAAATAACCCTCGGGAAGGAGACACACAGGAAAAAATAGTGAGCAGGGACATTGATAAACATGTAGCACGTTTAAACAAATGCTGACTTATAAAAAAAAAATGACATTTATGGTTTGGCACGGAGGCTCACACCTAGAATCTGAGCACATTTGTGAGGTCGAGGCCAGCAGATCACCTGAGGCCAGGAGTTCAAGACCAGCCTAGCCGACATGGGAAAACCCAGCCTCTACTAAAAATATAAAAATTAGCCAGCGTGGTGGTCCATGACTGTAATTCCAGCTACTTGGGAAGCTGAGGCAGGAGAATTGCTTGAATTCTGGAGGTGGAGGTTGCAGTGAGCCAAGATCATGCCACTGCACTGTAGCCTGGGTAACAGAGTGAGACTGTCTCCAAAAAAAAAAAAAAAAAAAAAAAAAAGAAACATTCGAACAACACAGTGACACATTTTAAAAAAAGCACTGGCCTTGTGCAATGGCTCATGCATGTAATCCCAGAGTTTTGGGAGGCCGAAGCAGGCGGATAACCTGAGGTCAGGAGTTTGAGACCAGCCTGGCCAAGATGGTGAAACCCCATCTCCAATAAAAATACAAAAATTAGCTGGGCACCATGGCAGGCGCCTGTAATCCCAGCTACTCAGAAGGCTGGGCAGATAATCGCTTGAACCTGGGTGGCAGAGGTTGTAGTGAGCCGAGCATGCCACTGCACTGTAGCCTGGGTGACAGGGTGAGACTATCTCCAAAAAAAAAAAAAAAAGAGGTTTGCACCCAATTGGTACATGAGACACACTTTTTTTCCCAAACACTTGTGGAATATTGACCACAGGACAATTGGCCACAAACTAGGTCACAGAGCAAGTCTCAGATTTTTTTTTTCTAGGTTTGGTATTGTACATGTTACGTTCTCTCACTACAGTGCAACTTTTTTATATTTATATTTTTTATTTCTTTATTTTTATTTTGTTTTTATAGAAACAGGGTCTCACTGTGTTGCTCAGGCTGGTCTCAAACTCCTTAGGGTTATACCCTAGAGAAAATTCTGCACAACGGCAGATATCCACAAATGTGGTGGTGGTGGTTGTTGTTGTTGTTTTGAGACGGGGTCTCACTCTGTCATTCAGGCTTGAGTGCAGTGGCTCAATCACTGCTCACAGCAGCCTCAATCTCCCGGGCTCAAGTGATCCTCATACCTCAGTCATGAGTAGCCGGGACCGCAGGTGCACACCACCATGCACAGCTAATTTTTGTATTTTTTGTACAGACATGGTTTCACCATGTTGCCCAGGCTGGTCTTCAACTCCTGGGCTCAAAGGATCCTGCCTTGGCCTCCCAAATTGCTACGATTACAGTTGTGAGCCACTGTGTCCAGCCAGAAATGTTGAACGAGCTCTATGCTTTAAAGTAAAACTCTAGAAATCACCTATGTATCTCCTGGCAGAAGAATGTATACTATGTGGTATGTTCTATATATGACAATGAACTATAGCTACATGCAACATGTGTGTCTCTTAAAACATGTTGACTGAAAATAGAGCAGATCCCTGAAGACCATCTACACAGTATCATACAATTGTTGTAAATCTCAAAAACTTCAAAAAATTGTTTGTAGGGAAGCACTTCATGATTTTTATGTGAAAAAGAAAAAGCTGGCTGGGTGCAGCGGCTCATGCCTGTAATCCCAACACTTTGGGAGGCTGAGGCGGGCAGGTCACCTGATGTCAGGTGTTCAAGACCAGCCTGGCCAACATGGTGAAACCCTGTCTCTGCTAAAAAATTAGCTGGGTATGGTGGCGGACACCTGTAGTCCCAGCTACTTGGGAGGTTGAGGCAGGAGAATCGCTTGAACCTGGGAGGTGGAGGTTGTGGTGAGCCAAGATTGCACCATTGCACTCCAGCCTGGGCAACAAGAGCCAAACTCTGTCTCAAAAAAAAAAAAAAAAAAAAAAAGAAAAGAAAGAAAACGAAAAAGCTAAGGTGTTCAGATTAATGGTGACCTCTTGAGTGGGAGGGAGAGTGTATTAGTTAGCTGTGGCTGCTATGACAGAATACCATAGACTGAGCAGCTTGAGCACCAGGCATTTATTTTCTCACAGTTCTGGAGGCTGAAGTCCAAGAGGAAGGTGCCAGCAGGGTTGGTTTCTGTCAAGGCCTCTCTCCCTGGCTTGCAGATGGGTCTTCTCATGGTGTCTTCACATGGCCTTTCCTCAGTACTGGCTTGGGGAAAGCTCTGGTCTCTTCCTTTCCTTTTATTTTTATTTTTATTTTGAGACAGGGTCTCGCTCTGTCACTCAGGCTGGAGTGCAGTGGCAAAGTCTCAGCTAACTGCAGCCTCCACCTCCTAGGCTCAAGCGATCCTTCCACCTCAGCTTCCCAAGTACAGGCATTTGCCACCATGCCTGTTTAATTTTTGTACTTTTTGTAGAGATGGGGTTTTGCTATGTTGCCCAGGATGGTCTCAAATGTCTGACCTCAAGTGATCTCCCCGACCTTGGCCTCCCAAAGTGCTGGGATTACAGGCGTAAGTCACTGCACGTGGCCCCTTTTCTCTCTTTTTTTTCTTTTCTTTTCTTTCTCTTTCTCTTTCCTTCCTTCTTCCCTCCCTCCCTCCCTCCATTCCTTCCTTCCTTCCTTCTCTTTCTTTCTCCCTCCCTCCCTTCCCTCATCCCCGCTGCCGCCTCCTCCTCCTCCTCCTTCTTCTTCTTCCTCTTCTCTCTCTTTCTTTTTTTGTTTTGAGACAGAGTCTTGCTCTGTCACCCCAGGCTGGAGTGCAGTGGCACGATTTTGGCTCATTGCAACCTCCACCTCCCAGGTTCAAGTGATTCTCCTGTCTCAGCCTCCTCAGTAGCTGGGACTACGGGCGTGAGCCACCATGCCTGGCTAATTTTTTTGTATTTTTAGTAGAGACAGGGTTTCACCATATTAGCCAGGATGGTCTTGAACTCCCGACCTCAAGTTATCTGCCTGCCTCTGCCTCCCAAGGTGCTGGGATTACAGGTGTGAGTCATCGTGCCCAGCCTCTCTTCTTTCTCCCCTCCCTTCCTCCCTCCCTCCCTCCCTCCCTCCCTTCCTTCCTTCCTTCCTTCCTTCCTTCCTTCCTTCCTTCCTTCCTTCCTTCCTTCCTTCCTTCCCCTCTCTCTTTCTTTCCAGGTTGGGGTGCAGTGGCCTGATCAGGGCTCACTGCAACCTTCACCTCCCGGATTCAAGCAATTCTTGTGCTTCAGCCTCCCGAGTAGCTGGAGTAGCCTGCTACCACACTGGCTAAGTTTTGTAATTTTTGTAGAGACGAGGTTTCACCATGTTGGCCAGGCTGGTCTCAAACTCCTGACCTCATGCGATCTGCCCACCTCAGCCTCCCAAAGTGCTGGGATTACAGGAGTGCTGGGCCACCATGCCTGGCCAAGAAAAACGGTATAATGTCGTTATTATATCAGCATTAATGGTTATTTCTCCCCGCCCCCCGCCCCCCGCCCCACATTCGAGAACTTTATTGGACAGAGCTGCGCGCAGGGCCAAGGGCCCGGCAGCCAGGGTGGCTCCATCCAGGAAGTCTCAGCAACAGGAACCCACAAGGCCACACTCTAGCTAAGGTTATAGATAGCTGGGAGACCAGGGCCTCTCCGCAGACGCGGGAACAGGCCAGATCTTCATAAACAGACATCCAGTAAAGAGAAATGACAACTCTAAGTCACCTGCATACACAGAGCACTCTAGGGGGTGGGGCGCTGGGGGCCTGGAGGGGCGATGAGTGGGCCCAGATGTCCACGGCACGGGGCGGGCGGGGGCAAGGCCGGGGCAACAGACAACCGGCACTAGGACACTGCGAAAGTACAAGATCAACTACTGGGGGCCGCGGCCCTGTGCGTGTGCTGTAGGCTCTTCGTTTTGGAATGAGGAGGGGTGGTCTTTACATCGTATTCTGTGGCTGGTGGGCTCGGAGAGGGGCTACTCTGTGGAGTGGATGAGGGCGACGATGAGACCATAGAGGCTGAGCACCTCGGCGAAGATGAGGGTCAGGATCATGCCCATGAATAATCGGGGCTGCTGGGCCGTGGCTCGTACACCGGCGTTCCGCACAATACCGACGGCAAAGCCGGCTGCCAGGCCGCTCGGGCCCACGCTCAGGCCGGCGCTTAGCTGGAGGCAGCTCCTGTAGAGGCTGATGTCGTCATTCAGGGAGCTGGCGATGAGGACTGCCACCACCAGGCCATAGATGGCAATGATGCCAGCCATGACCACTGGGATGATGGACTTCATGATCAGCTCCGGCCGCATGACGGACATGGCCGCGATGCCGGCGCGGCTCTTGACCGTGCCATAGGCAGCGCGCGGGGCGCTGCAGACCATGGCGGCCGAGGCGCCCATGACGGCGAAAAACGAAGCATACTCAGGGCGGTTATTGGACTCAGACATTGTCTGCGGGTGGGGAGGGGGCGAGCTCTGCGGACCGAGGCGGAGGCGGGGGCTAGGACTGGCCGGGCGCTAAGGCGAGCACGCGGGCGGCGGCGAAGGCGATCAGCATTAATGGTATTTCTAAAGAAGAAAAGTGAACCATCCTTAATTCCGCTAATCTCTTCTATTATCTCTATAATAGATGTCTCGCATCTAGACTCATATCCGTTGGTCCGGAAGCAGGAAGGAGCCCTCCCTTCTCTGACAGATAAATTACTGCTCCCTTTGCAGTCCACTTTTCTCTGCTTGTTCATCGCCATAGCTTGCCTTGATTCGTACTTGAAAGGTTTGGCCAGGGACATTTCTGATGTGTCTGTTCTTTTTCTGTTACTTTTCTGGGTAATTTAACATGCTGGGGATGCGAGCACGTTAAATTTCCATCCATTGAAACCATTCTATTTCTGGCCACCAGGGGGCATCCACAGACTTGCTATTGGGCTCAGCGCCGCCCTCGTATTTACAACCTCAAGGTCATTTCAGGAGAAAGAGGTGCCTGGCTAATCGGGTTATCCTTGTAGAGCTATTTTTAAATTTTTGTTTCTGGTTTCTACATTAAATCTTTCTTCCTTTTCTTCCCTCTGATTTTCTCTTGTCTGCACGTGTGCTTCTAAGAGGCTGGCTGTGATAGCAGTCACAGTCATCTACATCCTATTTACTGCAGGACAATCGTCTTCCGAATTTTTTTTCCGTAGGAGGTATTAGTCCTGGTTGTCTGAACACCCCCTTTTGGAAAAAGCAAAACAAAACGAAACAACTTCAAATATGGCAGCAATTCTTTTCAATGTCCTTGATGATAAAGAGTTGAAATCCTTTGATAATCCAAAGCTATTAGAAGCCAACATTGGCTGTTAGAAGAGTGATCACTTTGGGTAATATTGTTTTTGACCCAAAATGCTGTGTGACAATAGTATAACAAGAATGTTTCCCCATATGGCTCAGGACCTGGCTTTGGAAGTCACTCCCAATTGGAGTCCAGACTTGAGCTGAGCAATGGAATAAGTGCTTTGTTTTCCAAGGTGACTGTTGGATGGGAAAACTCACATCTCATTGCTTAGTTCTCACAGCTCCTCTGCCTGTGGAGAATACTCCTCTGATTTACATAGTGATTTGGAGACTTTGAAGAGGAGTGTGTGGGTGGTGAGTCTGGTGTAGGGGAATCAGTGCACATAAGGGAAGAAAAGAGATTCTGGATTAGAGATTTGACCCACTTGCCACCAAGCGCTCACAGGCCTCATATTCTAACCATGAAACCCTTTTTGGTATTAGGTGGACAGGAATTTGATGACAAGATTGGTTTGTTCTCTTTTTTTTTTTTTGAGATGGAGTCTTGCTCTGTCACCCAGGCTGGAGTACAGTGGTGTGATCTCAGCTCACTGCAACCTCTGCCTCCTGGGTTCAAGCAGCTCTCATGCCTCAGCCAGCCTCTGGGAGTATAGTTGGGATTACAGGTGCCTGCCACCGTGCCCAGCTATTTTTTTTTTTTTGTATTTTTAGTAGAAATGGGGTTTTACCATGTTGGCCAGGCTTGTCTTGAACTCCTGACCTCAAGTGGTCCACTTGCCTTGGCCTCTCAAAGTGCTGGGATTACAGGCATGAGCCACTGCACGTGGCCTTGGTTTGTTCTTAAAAGCCCTTATACTTATGCACAGGCTGTTCTGAGAAGTGAGATTATTGGGTCTTTGGGAATTTTAATGCATTTTAAATTTTAGGGTGGGTGAGGTGGCTCACACCTGTAATCCCAGCAGTTTGGGAGGTTGAGGCAGAAGGATTGCTTGAGCCCAGGAGTTTGAGATCAACCTGGGCAACACAGCAAGACTCCATCTCTAATTTTTTTTTTTTTAAAATTATAATAGGTATAGCTAACTTGCCCTTCCAAAGGGCTGTGAAACTTTACACTCTAAAGAAAACAAACAACATTATTAAAAAGTGAGCATGCTGGGCATTGTGGCAGGTACCTGTAATCCCAGCTACTCAGGAGGCTGAGGTGGGAGGATTGCTTGAGCATAGTAGTTTGAGACCAGCCTAGACAACGTAGATAGACCCTGACTCAAAAAAAATAAAAGCAGGCAAAAGTGCTGAATAGACACTTCACCAAAGAAGATAGGCAGATGGTAAATAAGCACATGACACATGACAAGATCAATGTCATTAGGGAACTGCAAATTCAAACAAGATACGGTGACACAACTATTACAGTGGCTAAAATCCAAAACACTGACAATATCAAATATTGGCAAGGACATGGAGTAAAAATTGCTGGTAGGAATGCAAAATTGTACAGCCACTTTGCAAGACTGTTTGGCAGTTTCTTACAAAGTTAAACATAGTCTTACTATATAATCTAGCCATTGTGCTCCTAGATATTTACCCAGATGAATGGAAAACTTTTCACCAAAAACCTGCACATGGATGTTTATAGCAGTTTTATTCATAATTGTCAAAAATTGGAAGCAACCAGGATATTATTTGATAGGTGAATGGATAAACCGTGGTACATCCATGTGATGAAACATTATTCAGTGATAAGAAGAAATGAGCTATTAAGCCATGAAAAGATACAGAGAATCATTAATCACATATATTGCTAAGGGAAATAAGTCAGTCTGAAAAGGCTACATATTGTAGGATTCCAACTGTATGATATTCTAGATAAGGCAAAACTATAGAAACAGCGGTCGCCCAGGCTGAGGAGTGAGGGAAGGAGGAATGAATAGGTGGAACACAGCAGGTTATTAGAGCAGTGAAACTATTCTGTATGATACAGTAATGATGAATATATGACATTATGCATTTGGCAAAAGTGATAAAATTATATGCACAAAGACTGAACCTTAATGTAAACTATAGACTTCAGTTAATAATAGTGCATCAATATTGGTTCATTAATTGTAACAAATGTACCACATTAATGCAAGATATTAATTATAGGAGAAACTGGTTGGGGAGATGGGGAGTAATGGGAACTCCCTGTATTTTCTGTTCAATTGTTTTTGTAAACCTAAAACTACTCTAAAAAATAGTCCATTAATTAATAATAATAATAAATTTATGGATTCACCAAGAGTGTACATTTCTACTTCCACTCTCTGTGTTAATGTATGGTGACAGAATTTTGACATATGTTCAATTTGATGGATCAAGTTTGGTCTTTTTTTTTTGAGACGTCATTTCACTCTTGTCACCCATGCTGGAGTGCAATGGTACAATCTTGGCTCACTGCAACCTCCCTTCCCAGGTTCAAGTGATTCTCCTCCCTCAGCCTCACAAGTAACTGGGATTACCGATGCCTATCACCATGCCCAGCCATTTTTTGTATTTTTAGTAGAGACGGGGTTTCACCATGTTGGCCAGGCTGGTCTTGAACCCCTGACCTCAAGTGATCTACTCACCTTGGCCTCCCAAACTGCTGGGATTACAGGTGTGAGCCATCGTGCCCGGCCAATTTTGGTCTTTTACTATTGTTTGGATTTGCGTTTTTCTGCTTATTACTCAAGTTGAGATCTTTTCCAGATTATTGGACTTTTCAAGTTTCCTTATGAATTGTCTCTTCCTGGGTTTTGCCTACTTTTCCAGTTGATTGTTGATCTTTTGATTGTGAATTTTTGTTTATTGTGAATTTGTGGGACTTAAAACATTTTTGCATATTAATTCTTTTTTTTTAGACAGAGTCTCACTGTAGCCCAGGCTGGAGCACAATGGGGCGATGTCAGTTCACTGCAACCTGCACCTCCTGGGTTCAAGCGATCCACCTGCCTTGGCCTCCCAAAGTACTGGGATTACAGTCATGAGCCACCATGCCTGGCCACTATATATTACTTTTTAATTTCACAAGTTGCAAATGTTTTCTCACAATCTGTCACTTTCTTTCTTTCCTTCCTTCTTCTCTTTCTTTTCTTTTCTTTTCTTTTTTTTTTTTAATTTGAGACAGGGCCTAACTCTGTCACCCAGGCTGGAGTGCAGTGGCATGATCACGGCTCACTACAGCCTTGACCTCCCCAGGCTCAGGTGATCTTGCCACCTCAGCCTCCAGAGTAGCCGGGAGAACTACAGGTGCGTGCCATCATGCCCAACTAATTTTTTTTTTTTTTTTTTTTTTTTTTTTTTTTTTTTTTTGTGGAGACAGGGTCTTCCTATATAGCCCAGGCTGGTCTTGAACTCCTGGGCTCAAGCAATCCACCCAACTTGGCCTCCCAAAGTGCTGGGATTATAGGCGTGAGCCACTGTGCTTGGCCCTGTCATTTCTTTTTTCAAAGAGGATAACAATTTATTTGACCTACAGAAAGTTTTAAATGTTGAAGGAGATTGGCCTGGAAATGTGCTTTTGGGGAGCAACATGGTCTGAGCCAGACCTCCAGATACAGCCCATTCTTTTGGCCATTCTTGCCCTTTGCTCCTGATTCTCCAAGCTGTACCCAGAGCTCTCTGGTCCAGCATGTACCTGGAGGCTGCTTTTGACCATGTTTTGAGAGCGGCATGGCTTTATCTAATGGGATGAACCTGGCTAAAGAGATTAGCAAAACGTCTTGTGGATCCCACTTTTAATCTGCAGCATTCAGGCTGCCCCTTCCTGGCTGGGAAGGGCGCTGAAGAAACAACGCCCAGGACCAGGACTAGCCCCTGCTCAAGCTGAGATTCTGAGACCCCTGCCACCACTACTGCATTTGCAGGGATCCCAGGCTAGGAGGGCTCGACATGGGCAGCCCCCAGGGCAGCTCCCTACAGCTTGGGCCATCTGCACTTTTCCCAAGGCCCTAAGTCATCCGCCTCTGGGCTCGTTAAGGTTTGGGGTGGGAGCTGTGCCGCAGGAAGCAACCCGGACTACACTCGGCAAGCATGGCGCTACTGAAAGTCAAGTTTGACCAGAAGAAGCGGGTCAAGTTGGCCCAAGGGCTCTGGCTCATGAACTGGTTCTCTGTGCTGGCTGGTATCATCATCTTCAGCCTAGGACTGTTCCTGAAGATTGAACTCCGAAAGAGGAGCGATGTGATGAATAATTCCGAGAGCCATTTTGTGCCCAACTCATTGATAGGGATGGGGGTGCTATCCTGTGTCTTCAACTCTCTGGCTGGGAAGATCTGCTACGACGCCCTGGACCCGGCCAAGTACGCCAGATGGAAGCCCTGGCTGAAGCCATACCTGGCTATCTGTGTCCTCTTCAACATCGTCCTCTTCCTCGTGGCTCTCTGCTGCTTTCTGCTGCGGGGCTCGCTGGAGAACACCCTGGGCCAAGGGCTCAAGAACGGTATGAAGTACTACCGGGACACAGACACCCCTGGCAGGTGTTTCATGAAGAAGACCATCGACATGCTGCAGATCGAGTTCAAATGCTGCGGCAACAATGGTTTTCGGGACTGGTTTGAGATTCAGTGGATCAGCAATCGCTACCTGGACTTTTCCTCCAAAGAAGTCAAAGAGTGAGTGGCTTCCAGTCCTGGGGTCAGAGCTATTAATATATCAGGGACACTGAGGCTCAGGCCTCTGAACAGCCCCTCTCCCCACACCCAGTGCCTTTTCCTCTCCATTGGGTGCACACCTTATTACTGCATATGTGAGGGTGTATCAGGTCGAACCATATGAAACTGCTAATATTCTACTTCTTTGACCCATAAAAAAATGGCAACTTCATATGGTTCAACCTAATGTTGGCTAAGGTGGGAGGAAGGTGTCAATTTATATAAGCTGTTTGGATAGGAGCTCCTTGGGAGGAAGAGCCAGGCAGGAATGTGTGTCAGCTTTATGTAGAGGGATGGAGGTCATTCATCGATCACAAATACTGAGGTGCTATTTGGCTATTTGTCTCATTCATTCAAAGTAGCTGGATTCAATCCCAGAAGTTCAAATTTCCTATTTAGGGCTGGGCACGGTGGCTCACACCTGTAATCCCAGCACTTTGGGAGGCTGAGATGGGCAGATCACGAGGTCAGGAGATTGAGACCATCCTGGCTAACACGGTGAAACCCCGTCTCTACTAAAAATACAAAAAAATTAGCCGGGCGTGGTGGTGGGCGCCTGTAGTCCCAGCTACTCAGGAGGCTGAGGCAGGAGAATGGTGTGAACCCGGGAGGCGGAGCTTGCAGTGAGCCGAGATCATGCCACTGCACTCCAGCCTGGGCGACAGAGCGAGAACCCGTTTCAAATAAATAAATAAATAAAAATAATTTTAAAAAGTAAAACAATTTCCTACTTAGTTCCCTTGTTTTCCAACCTTTCAACCCTGAGCATCCATTCCCAAGATGTTTGTCTGGATATGTTGGAAAGAGCAAGGGAAGGGGAAGTCATGAGATCTAGGCTGAAGTTTTGACTCTGTTGTTCAAGGTCTTGTGACCTTGGGCAGGTCACTAGTCACTCTGCGCTGTGGTTTGCCTATCTTTTAAATGAAGGCACTGGAATAGAATAGGTAATTTTGGAAGTCACCTCCTAGCCCTGGCTGGCACCTGGCATGCAGCAGGTACTCATCAAATGCCTGCTGGTGTTTACTTAGTAAGTCATGATAGTGCAACGTGATAAAACATTTCTAAAGTATTCTTGGCATATGTAAAAGTAAAATGCTGCGATGGGCTGTGGGAGGTGCTGGTGAAAGAGAGACTCTCAACTTCTGTGTCGGAGGGAACAGCCTGTGTGCTGGCTCCGGTGGGCTGCTCTCAACACGCCCACCAACCTGGTGCTTGAGTGACTTTTCGGGGAAAGTTACTTGCCTTGAGGCAGCCGCTCTCACTCACCTCTTCTTTCTGTCCGACTCGACCCTACCTGGCTGAGGTTAGGGGTTCAGTTATTCCTAGGGGTGATTTTTTTTTTCTTCTGAGTCAGGCTGGTAAGTCCAAAGGGAACTTGAACTCAGGGCATTGGTACCAGCAGCAGGACATGTCTGAAGCCCAAAACAACATTAATGATGCCCAAATGGCTAGCTTAGCTGCCCTGCAGATGGAAGGGACGTCACAGTGAAGGTCACTTCTTGGGATTTTATTTTCTTGTGGATGGAGATTACTGCTGCAAATCCCCAGTCAGGAGAGGATTGTAAAGGGCTGTGCCCTTCCCAGGTGACAGGTCTGCAGGGGCAGCACAAGATGCCACGATTTATATAAATCTCCCGAGGAGAGCGTGAAGCCAGGGGCACAAGCGGAATTCCTGGGGAGTGGGAGAGGCCGGTGGTAGAACCAGCCTCTGTGAGCAGATGAGAAGGGGCTTTTTATCTTTTCCTCCATCATTTCCCTTGATTGTCTCCTGCATAGAGTCAGTTCTTGGATAGATGTATTCAAATCTCTCGGTAACTCCAAGTCCCCTTTTGTATCAGAGTGAAGGAATGATCTAGGTCACTCCACTCTCAATGGTCAATGGATTCAAAAATTTCAGGCAAATATTTAGCCGAATCAAAACTCCTTCAATGTCCCATACCAACTTGTTGGTGGGAAATTTTCCAAACTCCATTGACTTGGGAAAAATTCTTCTATTACACGCACAAAAATTGCAGCAGTAATATTAAGAGAAACCAAAATAGGAAAACAAATTCAACCTAGCTTCACACCCATAACTTGATTAATACCTTTAATTTTTCTACATTTCAGTCTAGTCTTGTTCACATTTACATAGTCATACAGTGTAATCATAGTATAAAGACAATTTAGGGCCAGGCGCGGTAGCTCACGCCTGTAATCCCAGCACTTTGGGAGGCCGAGACCGGCGGATCACCTGAGGTCGGGAGTTCGAGACCAGCCTGACCAACATGGAGAAACCCCGTCTCTACTAAAAATACAAAATTAGCCAGGCATAGTGGCTCATGCCTGTAATCCCAGTTACTCAGGAGGCTGAGATGGGAGAATTGCTTGAACCTGGGAGGCAGAGGTTGCAATGAGCTGAGATCTCGCCATTGCACTCTAGCCTGGGCAACAAGAGGGAAACTCCGTCTCAAAAAACAAAAACAAAAACAAAAAAAAAACCACACACACACACACAATTTAGTGTTCCATTTTGTAATCTGATAGTATAACATTTGCATAATGTCCAAAATGATCATGTTTAATGGTTGCATAAGAAGTCTACTGAATGGCCAGGCGCGGTGGCTCAAGCCTGTAATCCCAACACTTTGGGAGGCCGAGACAGGTGGATCACGAGGTCAGGAGATCGAGACCATCCTGGCTAACATGGTGAAACCCCGTCTCTACTAAAAATACAAAAAACTAGCCGGGCGAGGTGGCGGGCGCCTGTAGTCCCAGCTACTCCGGAGGCTGAGCCAGGAGAATGGCGTAAACCTGGGAGGTGGAGCTTGCAGTGAGCTGAGATCCGGCCACTGCACTCCAGCCCGGGCTACAGAGCAAGACTCCGTCTCAAAAAAAAAAAAGAAGTCCACTGAAGCGGGGTGCAGTGACTCACATCTGTAATCCCAACACTTTAGGAGGCCAAGGTGGGTGGATCACGAGGTCAGGAGTTCGAGACCAGCCTAACCAACATAGTGAAACCCCATCTCTACTAAAAATACAGAAAATTAGCTGGGCGAGGTGGCATATACCTGTAATCTCAGCTACTCGGGAGGCTGAGGCAGGAGAATCACTTGAATCAGGGAGGTGGAGGTTGCAGTGAGCCGAGATCACGCAACTGCACTCCAGCCCGGGAGACAGTGTGAGACTCAGTCTCAAAGAAGAAGAAGAAGAAAAAAAAGAAGTCCACTGAATGAATGTACATGCTTAGGCAGGCATTCAAATTTTTATTTACCTCTATTATAAATAACACTGGAATGGGCATCTTTGAGCCTTTTACTTCTCTCTGTCTCCGTCTTTTATTTCCCTTAGGCTAAATTTCCAGGAAAAAAATGGACGTTTGGCTTTAACTTTCCACAAAGTTGGTCTTAAGACACAATTAGGGCTGGGATCAGTGGCTCATGTCTGTAATCCCAGCTCTTTGGGAGGCCAAGGTGGGAGGATCACTTGAGCTCAGGAGTTCGAGACCAGCCTGGGCAATATGATGAAACCTTGACTCTAAAAAAACAAAACAAAGCAAAACAAAACAAAACCAAAACATAAAAAAATTAGCCAGGAGTGGTGGCTTGCACCTGTGGTCCTAGCTACTCAGGAGGCTGAGGCAGGAGGCTCATTTGAGCCCAGGAGGCAGAGGTTGTAGTGAGCTGAGATCATGCCACTGCACTTCAGCCTAGGTGACAGAGTAAGACCCTATCTCAGAAAAAATAAATAAATAAATAAATGAATAAATAAAGAATTAGCATACAGGTTTCTTAGAACTGAAATGCTTTTCTCCTTTTCAAAACCTCCGGTGACCTCATACCTCAGTGGGCTGCCTGTTCTTCCAAGGGTATAGCCTGATAGGGCCACCTTTGCCGAGAGAGGATCACATTATCATTTCCCACAGACTTTTATTTTTATTTAATTAATTAATTAATAGTTATTTTGAGGCAGGGTCTCACTCTATTGCCCAGGCTGGAGTGCAGTGGCACAATATTGGCTCACTGCAACTATCACCTCCTGGGTTCAAGCTATTCTCGTGCCTCAGCCTTCCAAGCAGCTGAGATTATAGGTGTGTGTGGCACCACACTGGGCTAATTTTTTTTTTTTTTTTGAGACAGGGTCTCACTTTTTTGAGATGGTCTCACTATCCAGGCTCACTACAACTCCCACTTCTCAGGCTTAGGTGATTCTCCCACCTCAGTCTCCCAAGTACCTGGGACTACAGGTGCGAGCCACCACATCTGGCTAATTTTCTGTATTTTCAGTAGAGACAGGGTTTCGCTATGTTGCCCCCAGGTTGGTCTTGAACTCCTGAGCTCAGATCATCCACCTGCCTCAACCTCCCAAAGTGCTGGGATTACAGGCATGAGTTACCTTGTCCAGCCTCCAGCTAATTTTTCTATTTTTAGTAGAGATGGGGTTTCATCACGTTGGCCAAGCTGGTCTTAAACTTCTGGGCTCAAGTGATGCTCCTGCCTCAGCCTCCCAAAGTGCTGGGATTCCAAACATGAGCCACCGCACCCAGTCCCACAGACTTTTACATGAATCATCACTGAACAAGGCCCACAAGGGAAGTGAGGCTCCTGGGGTTATGTTCAGAAAGCTGCTCAGAGCTGGGTTTGCCTGAGGGGCAGTGCCTGAGACCAGAGCACAGCTCTTATCTAAAGTTGGTAGAAGGAATGAAAGAAGGACTGAATGAGAGACTGTGGAATGGCACCTACTCCCACCTCCAAGGAAAACTAAAACATTTTTCTGTTCACGTTTTCACGGCTTCATTTTGGAAGGTTTAGTAAGTTTACATGACAAAGCTAGCTCTCCAAAACCCATCCATGAAAAATGTAAGTTTTATATATATTTTTTTGAGATCACAAGCACTGAGAAATGGTAAGCATTTACCTTCTGGATTATCTCGGCACACCCCCGGGGCTAGGATTCTGATGGCAAAGACGTGAGGCCGGCAAAAGGGCAGGGAGAGGGAGGTTATCATCCAACAAGATCCTTCTCTTTTTTTATTTGTTGCCCAGGCTGGAGTGCAATGGTGCGATCTCAGCTCACTGCATCCTTGCCTCCCTGGTTCAATTGATTCTCCTGTCTCAGCCTCCCAAGTAGCTGGGATTACATGTGCCCGCCACCAGGTCCAGCTAATTTTTTTGTATTTTTAGTGGAGACTGGGTTTCACCATGTTGGCCAGGCTGGTCTCGACCTCCTAACCTCAAGTGATACACCCTCTTTGGCCTCCCAAAGTGCTGGGATTACAGGCGTGAGCCACTGCTCCTGGCCACCAAGATCTTTTTAAAAGAAATTTTTGGCCAGGTGCAGGCTCACGCTTGTAATCCTAGCACTTTGGGAGGCTGAGACAGGAGCATCCCTTGAGGCCAGGAGTACAAGACCAGCCTGGGCAACATAATAAGACTTCACTTCTACAAAAAAAAAAAAAAAAAAAAAAAAGGCCTGGTGAGGTGGTTCACGCTTGTAATCCTAGCACTTTGGGAGGCCGAGGCGGGTGGATCACTTGAGGTCAGAAGTTTGAGAACAGCCTGACCAACTTGGTGAAACTCTGTCTCTACTAAAAATACAAAATTAGCCGGGTGCGGTGGCTCACGCCTGTAATCCCAGCACTTTGGGAGGCCGAGGCGGGTGGATCATGAGGTCAGGAGATCAAGACCATCCTGGCTAACAAGGTGAACCCCCGTCTGTACTAAAAATGCAAAAAAAATTAGCCGGACGTAGTGGTGGGCGCCTGTAGTCCCAGCTACTCGGGAGGCTGAGGCAGGAGAATGGCATGAACCCAGGAGGCGGAGCTTGCTGTGAGCCGAGATCGCGCCACAGCACTCCAGCCTGGGCAGAGCAAGACTCCGTCTCAAAAAAAAAAAAAAAAAAAAAAGAAAAAAAAAAAAAGAAAAAATTAACCAGGTTCAGTGGCACATGCCTGTAATCCCAGCTACTTGGGAGGCGGAGTCAGAATTGCTTGAATCTGGGAGGCGGAGACTGCAGTGAGCTGAGATGGTGCCATTCTACTCCAGCCTGGGCAACAAGGGCGAAACTCCATCTCAAAAAAAAGAAAAAACACCAACCAAACAAAAACAAACAAAACAAAACAAAAAAGAGCTAGGGCACAGTGGCATGCACCTGTGGTCCCTGCTACTTGGAAGGCCGAGGTGGGAGAATCGCTTGAGCCTGGGAGTTCGAGGTTGCAGTGAGCCAAGATTGCGCCACTGCACTCCAGCCTGGGTGACAGAGTGAGACCCTGCCTTAAAAAAAAGAAAAAAAAAATTATTTACTTAAAAAAAAAATAGAGATGAGGTCTCACTCTGTTGCTCAAGCTGGTCTTGAACTCCTGGTTTCAAGCAAGCATCCCACCTCAGCCTCCAGAGTACCTGGGATTATAGGCACCCACCACCATGCCAGGCAGAATTCTCCTTTTTTTTGTTTCTCCTCTCCCCATCAAATTTGGATGAGCCAACAAAGAGTTTGGGGTGAGCCTCTTTCTCCTGCTTGACCTGAGGACTGTGGGGAAGCAATCCCAGGAGAAGTGAGCTGGTCTGAGCACGGATAGCCTGGAGAAAATGCACAGGGATCCTCCGCTGACACAGACAGGGCATGGGCAGTGTGTGGTGCTACGATTTCCAGGCATTTCTGCAGGCTCTGTCCCTGGAATAACTTTCCATTCTGTGCAGTGGGCACTTCACTAGACTGGGCTAGAGAAAGTTGAGGTCTTCACCTTCTAGTATCTTCAGTCCAGCTCCTGAGAGGAGTCCAGCATTCTGGCCTCCCCAGTTGTGCCCCACCGTGGGGCCCCCAGGAACCTGAGGATAGAGTGCGTAGCCTCAGTAAGCATGGAGGGGTGGGCAGGTTTGGGAGATTTCTCAGGGGAATCTTTAAGATCCAGGCTGGCTCCTGAAGGTTCCTGTTCTAATGAATAAGATCAGGTAGAAACAATTCCATATTTTTATGGGAATTTACAAGAGTTTTGTTTGTTTGTTTCTTTGTTTTGTTTTTTGAAATGGAGTCTCACTCTATCACCCAGGCTGTGGTGCAGTGGCACGATCTCAGCTTGCTGCAACCTCCGCCTCCTGGGTTCAAGAGATTGTCCTGCCTCAGCCTCCTGAGTAGCTGGGATTACAGGCACATGCCACCACACCTGGCTAATTTTTGTATTTTTAGTAGAGACAAGGTTTCACCATGTTGGTCAGGCTGGTCTGGAACTCCTGACCTCAAGTGATCCGCCTGCCTCAGTCTCCCAAATTGCTGGGATTACAGGTGTGAGCAACGGCACCTGGCCTTACAAGAGTTTTGGCTGCTCTGTCTCAGGGGAGTAGTCCAGTGACTGCACCCCATCCCCAGCCTGCCTATGACCATGTTGCCAAGTCTTTTGGGAGAGAGAAAAGACCCAAATTTATCCTGCACAAAACCCCTCCTGGGAAGTTTTTGTCTTAATTTTTTTAGTTTTTGTTTGTTTGTTTGTTTGTTTGAGACAATCTTGCCCTGTTGCTCAGGCTGGAGTGCAGTGGCACCGTCTTGGCTCACTGCAACCTCTGCCTCTCAGGTACAACCGATTTACCTGCCTCAACCTCCTGAGTAACTGGGATTACAGACGTGTGCTACCACGCCTGGCTAATTTTTGTATTTTTAGTAGAGACAGGGGTTTCACCATGTTGCCCAGGCTGGTCTTGAACTCCTGACCTCAAGTGATCTACCCGCCTCAGCCTCCCAAAGTGCTGGGATTACAGGAGTGAGACACTGCGCCCAGCTGGTATTATTATCTCCATTTTACATATGAGAAATCTGAGGCCCAGGAGGTTAAGGGACATGCCTAAGATCACACAATAGGAAGTAGGGGAGGCAAAAAACAAAACAAAACAAAACAAAAACCAGTTTCGGCCACTTGTGGTGGCTCACACCTGTAATCCCAGCACTTTGGGAGGCTGAGGCGGATGGATCACTTGAGCCCAGGAGTTCGAGACCAGCCTGGGCAACATGGTCAAACCCCATCCCTACAAAAAATACAAAAATTAATTAGGTGTGGTGGTGTGTGCCTATAGTCTCAGCTACTCGGGAGGCTGAGGTGGGAGGATCACCTGAGCCCAAGCAATTGAGGCTGCAGTGAGCTGTGATTGCACTACTGTACTCCTGCCTGGGCAACAGAGTGAGACCCTGTCTCAAACAAAAAGAAAAAACAGCTTTATTGAGATATAATTCACATACCAAACAATGTACCCATTAAAAGTATGCAATTCAATGGTTTTTAGTATATTCACAGAGTTGGACAACCAACATTACAATCAATTTTAGAACATTTTCATCACTTCTAAGGGAAACCTTGCATTGTTTAGCTTTACTCCCTAGCCTCCCCTCCCCCTAGCCCTAAGTAACCACTCGTTTACTTTCTATATCTATAGATTTCCCTGTTCTGGACATTTCATATGAATGAGTCATATAACATTTGTCCTTTTGTGTCTGCCTTCTTTCACTTAGCATAGTGTTTTCAAAGTTCATCCACGTTGTAGCATGTATCAGAACTTCATTCCTTTTTATGGTGAAATAATATTCCATTATACAGCATGCCAGATTTTAATTCTGCTCCTTTCACCCTACTCTGCTGTTTCCCAGTGATGTTAAAGTACCTCTTGTATACCTTTGGCATTAAATGAATGTTTGTTCACTGAGTGACAGAAGCCTCAAATTATCCAGGCGGCTTGGGGTAGGGGAAGTCTTGCTTTTCTCCCTCTTCTCCCTGTCTTTCTCTTTTTTTAAATTTTATTTTATTTTTATTTTTATTTTTTATTGAGATGGAGTCTTGCTCAGTCACCCAGGCTGGAGGGCAATGCGCGATCTCGGCTCACTGAAACCTTCGCCTCCCAGGTTCAAGTGCTTCTCCTGCCTCAGCCTCCCGAGTACCTGGGATTACAGGCACCCACCATCATGCCCAGCTAATTTTTGTAATTTTGTAGAGATGGGATTTCTCCACGTTGGCCAGGCTGGTCTCAAACTCCTGACCTCAGATGATCTGCCTGCCTTGGTCTCCCAGAGCACTGAGATTACAGGTGTGAGCCACCGCTCCCAGCCTTTCCCTGTCTTTTTCTTCTCCATTTCCTCTCCCAGAAGGACAGGGAAAGGAGTGGACAGAGATGATGCAGGGTTGGAAAACATGAATGGATTAGGTTCGGATTCCAGTGCTTCTGTGCCAACATCTTAAATAATCACGAGGTGGCCCCACAGAAACTAGAAACACCATCCTGGGCTCTGCAGGGCCTGTGGTAAATGGGGTTGTCACTGGGCTTCAACCTCCCACATCTCATCTCGCTCCCCTGGCCTGGTGGTCCTGGGTGGGCCAGGAAGAGGGGGACACACTTTCGCTACACTTGGAGGAGGCTCTCAGAGGGAGGAGCCAAATCCAGGAATGCTGTCTCCCTCATTGACTCTCTCTTTTCAGAGCAAGGTGTCAGTGAAAGAGATGTATAGTTCTCTCTCTCTCTTTTTTTTTTTTTTTTGAGATGGAGTTTTACTCTATTGTCCAGGCTGGAGTGCAGTGGCACCATGTCGGCTCACTGCAACCTCTGTCTCCTGGGTTCAAGCAATTCTCCTGCCTTAGCCTCCCAAGTAGCTGAAATTACAGGCGCCCAGCACCACACCTGGCTAATTTTTATATTTTTAGTAAAGACAGGGTTTCACCATGTTGGCCAGGCTGGTCTCGAACTCCCAACCTCAGGTGATCTACCCGCCTTGGCCTCCCAAAGTGCTGGGATTACAGGTATGAGCCACCGTGCCAGGCCTGTAGTTCTCAACTGATGCTCTTTTATCTTGTTTTATTGCATTTCCAACTTCTATTATAGAAAAAAACTCAAGCTTTTACAAAATTAGAGAGTTCAGTATAATTAATTCCCATGTAGCCATCACCTAGCCAGGTGTGGTGGCAACACACCTGTAACTCCAGCTACTTGGAAGCTGAGGTGGGAGGATCACTTGAGCCCAAGGTCTCTTAGAAAAAAGGAAAAACAGATTGGGCGCATTGGCTCATGCCTGTAATCCCAGCACTTTGGGAGGCTGAGGCGGGCGGATCATGAGCTCAGGAGATTGAGACCATCCTGGCTAACACGGTGAAACCCTGTCTCTACTAAAAATACAAAAAAAATTAGCCGGGCGTGGTGGCGGGCACCTGTCGTCCCAGCTACTTGGGAGGCTGAGGCAGGAGAATGGCGTGAACCCAGGAGGTGGAGCTTGCAGTGAGCCGAGATCGTGCCACTGTACTCCAGCCTGGGTGACACAGCGAGACTCCATCTCAAACAAACAAACAAACAAACAAACAACAAAAACAAAAAAAACCCCAAAAAACAAAAGGGAAAAACAGACTTGGCACAGTGGCTCACGCCTGTAATCCCAGCACTTTGTGAGGCTGATGGGGGTGGATCCCCTGAGGTCAGGAGTTCAAGACCAGCCAGGCCAACATGGTGAAACCCCGTCTCTACTAAAAATACAAAAAAAAAAAAAAAAAAAAAATTAGCTGGGCATGGGCGTCGTGGTGAGTGCCTGTAATCCCAGCTACTTCAGAGGCTGAGGCAGAAGAATCACTTGAACCTGGGAG
The DNA here is from genome assembly GCF_003255815.1 of Theropithecus gelada. Classification (NCBI taxonomy): domain Eukaryota; kingdom Metazoa; phylum Chordata; class Mammalia; order Primates; family Cercopithecidae; genus Theropithecus; species Theropithecus gelada. The sequence goes on along the minus strand of NC_037671.1, from coordinate 45,054,156 downwards.
GCAGAGGTTGTAGTGAGCCGAGATTGCACCATTGCACCCCAGCCTGGGCAACAACAGAGAAACTCTGTCTCAAACAAAAACAAAAACTAAAAACCCAAAGACAAGAAGCCATCACCTAGGAACAAATATCAACATTTTGCCTGTTTCATATATACTACCCTCCTCCAAACACGTTCTCCCCTTCTGAATATCCTAAAGCAAATCCTGGACATACTTTCCTTTTACCTATAAATACTTTAATAGGCATCTCCAACAGACAAAGAGGCTTTATTTGTTTTTTGCCCTTTTGTTTCTGCTGAACATAAGCACAAGACCAGTCACAGTCAACAGAATTAATGGCAATATCAACCAATACCCAGTCTATGTTCAGTTTTCCCTGATAGTCTCGGAATGCTTTTTACAGTTGGTCAATTTAAGATCCAAACCAAGTCTATGCTTTGCATTTGGTTGTTTGGTTTCCTGTCTGTTTTACTAAGAAACTGGCCCCTTTTTCATGCCATGTATGTAAGAGAAACTGGGATTCTCCTGCAGAATCCCCCATAGTTTGGAAATGGGCAATTGCAGTCAAGTGGTGTTGTTTAACTTGTTCTTCTGTTCCCTGTATTTCCTCATAAACCAGTAGTCTGGGTCTAGGTGTGGTTGGATCAGGCTCAGCTGTGGCAAGAACATTTCCTACATTGCCGCTCTGTGCATCTTACCGGAGCACATGAGGAAGAACATGAGGTCTTCAGTCAGTTTACAACACTTCTTTTAAAGGTCGCAGGATGAGCAGAGCTGTAGTATCTTGGGGTGAGAGGTAGAGCCTGAGGGAGCTCAGACATTTTGGAACCAGGAACTACCAGCCAGGAAGGCCTAGCCAGGGGTCCCCAGTCTGAGGGAGAAGCTGGCACCAAGCTTTCACTGTTCACCATTCTTCCCAGAGAACCCACAGACTACATACAGGTACCTGCTTGCTCTTCTTTTTTTTTTTTTTTTTTTTTTCTTTTTTTTTTTTTTTTGAGACGGAGTCTCGCTCTGCCGCCCGGGCTGGAGTGCAGTGGCAGGATCTCGGCTCACTGCAAGCTCCGCCTCCCGGGTTCACGCCATTCTCCTGCCTCAGCCTCAGGAGTAGCTGGGACTACAGGCGTCCGCCACCTCGCCCGGCTAGTTTTTTGTATTTTTTTTAGTAGAGACGGGGTTTCACCGTGTTCGCCAGGATGGTCTCGATCTCCTGACCTCGTGATCCGCCCACCTCGGCCTCCCAAAGTGCTGGGATTACAGGCTTGAGCCACCGCGCCCGGCCCTGCTTGCTCTTCTTAAACAATTCGTAGACATCTCAGGAAGAAGATTAGAACCTGGCTAGATGGGGTGTCTCCCCTCTCAGACAGGAACTCTTTGAAGGCAGAGCTGTGTTTCCCCTTCAAATTGGGGCTCCCTGAGGATGGGGCTGTGTCTCCCTCAGACCAGGGCTCCCTGAGGATGGGGCTGTGTCTCCCCTCAGACCGGGGCTCCCTGGGGATGGGGCTGCGTTTCCCTCAAACTGGGGTTCCCTGAAGACAGGGCTGTGTCTCCCCTCAAACTGGGGCTCCTTGAGGATGGGGTTGCGTCTCCCCTCAGACTGGGGCTACCTGAGGACAGGGCTGTGTCTTCCTCAGACTGGGGCTCCCTGAGGACGGGGCTGTGTCTCCCACAGACTGGGGGTCTCTGAAGACAGGACTGTGTCTCCCTCAGACTGGGGCTGTCTGAGGACGGGGCTGTGTCTTCTCCTCATGTCACCCCTCACTGTCTGTACTACCTTACGCCCAGTGACTTACTGTCTTAGTTCACTGGGAGCTGCTGTAACAGAATACTTGAGTCTGGAAAGCTGATAAAAAGAGAGATTTATTTCTTACTGTTCTGGAGACTGGGAAGTCCAAGGTGGTGGGGCCGCATCTGCTGAGGGGCCTGAATTCATCCTTTTCCTCAGGAACCTACTCCTGTGATAATGGCATTAATCTGCTCATGAGGACAGAGCCCTCGTAATCCAGTCACCTCTCAAAGGTCCCATCTCTCGCCACTGTCATGCTGGGCCTCACGTTTCCAACACAGGAACTTTGGGGGACACATTCAAACCATAGCACTACCCAAAAAAGCCATCTTCAAAGCATACTAAACACATAGTGTGTACCCAATGCTCTACGCATGTGGTCCCATTTAATGTCCACCATCCCGTCAAGTGTTTAAAATCTCATTTCTTAGATGAGAAAACTCAGTCTCAGAGAGATTAGGCCAGTTCTCAAGGTCTCACAGGTGTCCCTCAGCCGGCGTCCTGCTTGGGGTGACCCCCTATCAGGTATACCCCTGCCCATTGCCCTATGACTGGCCTTACTGATTTGATTCACTTACTAAATTATGTTGGTTTTTCCAGAAAAACTCAGACATGATCATTTTCCCAGGCTCTATGTGCCTCACTTATGGGAGAGTGGCCTAGAACATAGGCCTTATTTTATTCAAGACCCTTTCAAACCCTAGTGACTCCTCCCCCACCGCAGAGTGAAATTCATAGCCTGGGAAACACGCGGTGGGGGAGGGATAGCTCCAGAAGTGAGAGACCCCAAGGGTTCCCAGGCTGGTGACCCAGGCAAGTCCCAGCGTTCACCAAGCTCGGCCTTTTCCCCCAGGCTGACCCGTGTTGCCCCTGGGAAGTTCCCAGTGTGAGGGAGACGCAGCCCTGTCTTCAGGAAGCCCCAGTCTGAGGGGACATGCAGCCCTATCTTCAGGGGTCCCCAGTCTGAAGGGAGACACAGCCCGTCCTCAGGGAGCCCTCAGGGGAGCCGGAGGCCCAAGCCAAAGGCCCTTCCCACACTGCTCCAGCTTGTCTTCCCACCCCTGCCCCAATTCCGTCACCCACAGCCCGGTGCCCCCCAGCGAGGGGCTGCAGAGGGACAGCTGAGCAAGACACAGTTTCTGCCTTCCCCACGCACGTGGCTGGAGTGGGGCTTTGAGCGGTGGGCAGGCAATGCCAGCCGGCAGATGCTCCGTGTTGGGACCACTACGGAGGGTACCCCACACGATCCTGCCCTCAAGGAGCCGACAGCTTCTTCACCACGGCTGGTAGAACCTGCACTGCCAACTCCCCAGTGAGGGCTGTCCCGTGATATGATATCGGGTGGCGGGCTCTGTTCTTACAACCTGATGTCAGCTCCCAGGTACTCAGAGCACGGCCCCTGGCGGCTCTTGCTTGGCCAGCTGCCCGGTGAGGTGGTTTTGCTCACAGCGCATGGCTACTATGTATTAATACCAGCACTCTTCAAGCACTCTTACATGTATCACTTCATGCAATCCTCGTGTCAACTTTGTTTTAAATATAAGGAAGCAGAGGCAGGGAGAGGTTAAGGAACTTGTCCAGAGGGATGGAGCTGGCATGTGGGCAAGCCAGGAGTAAACCCAGGCTGTCCTGCTCTTATCACCGACCTGTGCTGTCCATGCCACCCAGGGCCATCTGGTCTCTGGGCAGTGTGTTCTGCCCATGAAGTAGAGGGCAGGGATTACAGGGCGCGTGGAAACGTGTTTACCGTGACCCAGGCCACCTCATGCAGCCCTCCTAGAAAGTCTTAATCATAATAGACGGAAATCAACACGCTTCATAGAAATGGAATGCCTGTGGTCCTTGAGCACACCAAAAGATGCTCAGTTTCACTCGTAATGAGAAAAATGGAAATGAAAACAACCCCGAGATACTGTTTTCCAAAGATCAGTTTGGCAAAGATCAAAAGTCTGATCTGTGTGGATGCGGCTGTGGAGGACGGGTTCTCCTGAGCATGGCTGGTTGGGTTTGTGAACCGCCCCCTCCCCGCTCAGCCCCCCGCAGGACAGACCAGAGGAGAAATATGGCAGGTATCTGGCAAGATCACCCTTTGATGCCAGGATCCATCTTCAAGGAATTTACCTGCTCCGTATAGTCACAATATGCAAAATGACTGATTTCCATGTTTGTATTAATGAGAGACTGGGAAAACCGAAACTTCCATCAGTATGAAACTGGCTAGGACCCATGTGCCATCCAAACAATGGGAATACCATGCAGCTCTTAAAAAAAAAGAAAAAAAAATCCAGGACACTCCACTGACAGATATGAAAATATCTCAGCTGGGCGCGGTGGCTCACACCTGTAATCCCAGCACTTTGGGAGGCTGAGGCAGGCGAATCACTTGAGGTCAGGAGTTCCAGATCAGCCTGGCCAACATGACAAAACCCCGTCTCTACTGAAAATACAAAAGTTAGCTGGATGTGGTGGTGCACCACTGCACTCCAGCCTGGGTGACAGAGTGAGACTTCATCTCCCACCCCTGCCAAAAAAAAAAAAAAAAAAAAAAGATTTCCAAGATATTGCTAAGGGAAAAAAGAAAGGTTCAAGACGGTATGTATATAATGTTCTCATTTGCAGTAATAAAAAGAGAACAGGAAAAATGAAAACATGTTTGCTTGTCCATGCATGAAGCCTCTCTCTGGTGGAGCTGGCCACCGCGGTCAGGACCTGGAGGCTGAGAGATGAGGAGTGGGAGGCATTTTGTATTAAAGAGATTTTATTTAGAAGCGAAACATGGACATCTTTTAAGAGATTCGAGGCCGGGCGCGGTGGCTCAAGCCTGTAATCCCAGCACTTTGGGAGGCCGAGACGGGCGGATCACGAGGTCAGGAGATCGAGACCATCCTGGCTAACACGGTGAAACCCCGTCTCTATTAAGAAATACAAAAAAACTAGCCGGGCGAGGTGGCGGGCGCCTGTAGTCCCAGCTACTCGGGAGGCTGAGGCCGGAGAATGGCGTGAACCTGGGAGGCGGAGCTTGCAGTGAGCTGAGATCCGGCCACTGCACTCCAGCCTGGGTAACAGAGCAAGACTCCGTCTCAAAAAAAAAAAAAAAAAAAAAAAAAAAAAAAAAAAGAGATTCGTGACCATTTCAATGAACATTGTTTAAAATAATCTCTATTGGAAACAATTATGCTCTCTATTATGTTCTAAAAGTCTATTATGTAACACATTGTTCACCTGCAACTTTTTTTTCTTTTCTTTTCTTTTTTTTTTTTTTTTTGAGACAGAGTCTCACTCTATCGCCCAGGCTGGACTACAGTGGCGTGATCTTGGCTCACTGCAACCTCTGCATCTCGGGCTCAAGTGATTCTCGTGCCTCAGCCTCCCGAGTAGCTGGGACTACAGGCATGCACCAAAACGCCTGGCTAATTTTTTTGTATTTTTATTAATTGTAGAAATGAGGTTTCACCATGTTGCCCAGGCTGGTCTCGAACTCCTGACTTCGGGTCATCTAATCACCTGGGCCTCCCAAAGTGCTGAGATTACAGGTGTGAGCTACTGCACCTGGCCTACGCGCAACTTTTTGTTTTCTTTTTTTTTTTTTTTTGAGACGGGGTCTCACTCTGTTGGCCCAGCTGGAGTGCAGTGGTGTGATCTCAGCTCACTGCAACCTCTGCCTCCCGGGTTCAAGTGATTCTCCTGCCTCAGCCTCCTGAGTAGCTGGGACTACAGGCGCGTGCCACCACGCCCAACTAATTTTTGTATTTTTAGTAGAGACGGGGTTTCACCATATTGACCAGGATGGTCTCGATCTCTTGACCGAGAGACAGTCTCGGTCTCTTGATCTTGATCTCTTGGTCTCGTGATCTGCCCACCTCCGCCTCCCAAAGTGCTGGGATTACAGGCGTGAGCCACCGCGCCTGCCCACAACTTTTTATTTAGATGACAAGCACACAGTCAAGTGCACAAATCTTTTTTTTTTTTTCAAGAGACAGTCTTGTTCTGTTGCCCAGGCTGAGTGCAGTGCAGTGGTGTGATCATAGCTCATTGCTGCCTTGAACTCCTGGGCTCCAGCGATCCTCCTGCCTTGGCCTCACAAAGTGCTGGGATTACAGACTTGAGCCACCATGCCCAGCCAAATGCACGAATCCCAAGTGTGCAGCTCAATGAGTTTTGACACATGAAACACCTGGGTAATCACACCCAGGTCAGGTAGAACATACCCAGCCTGTCTGAGGGGAAGGGGAGACTTTTCACTGTAAAGATCCCTTTTGAATTCTGAACCTGTGTGAATGTATAGTAAGCTCTAAATAAATATACAAAAAAAATATAGAAGTGCAGCCCGGGCGCGGTGGCTCAAGCCTGTAATCCCAGCACTTTGGGAGGCCGAGACGGGCGGATCACGAGGTCAGGAGATCGAGACCATCCTGGCGAACACGGTGAAACCCCGTCTCAACTAAAAAATACAAAAAACTAGCCAGGCGAGGTGGCGGGCGCCTGTAGTCCCAGCTACTCGGGAGGCTGAGGCCGGAGAATGGCGTGAACCTGGGAGGCGGAGCTTGCAGTGAGCTGAGATCAGGCCACTGCACTCCAGCCTGGGCGACAGAGCGAGACTCCGTCTCAAAAAAAAAAAAAAAAAAAAAATATATATATATATAGAAGTGCAGAAGATATGCTGGGAGCCCCACCCATCAGCCTGGAGAACCTGCTTGCAGTTGTGTCCCTTAGGTGAGTCAGGAGCTCCCCCCTGGCTGGGGGTGGAGTCCTCTGAGGGCAAGGACTGTGCCTGCCTCCGGTCTCCATCCCCTGCCTTTGCACAGGCCCTGGACCTGAGCAGGCCTTCTGGAAACACCTGGCTGGAAAGGGCCTGGGCCACCAGTGACCTGTAAGGGGGAGATGAGGTTGGTGAGGGAGCTGGAGCACCACCAGTGGCAGCCAGATGCTTGTCCATCAACAGCTCCTGTCCTGCTGCTCCTCCTCCCCCCCAGGCATGGCCCCAAGAAAGGGCCTGGCAGCACAGAGTGGTTGGGTGAATTTCTGTACTCCCTATTGACTTGAGTCTTGGATTACCATCTGCCTCAACCCTCTAGACCATAAGGTCGAGGAAGGCAGGGGCATTTATTCATTGCTTTGTCTTCAGTGCCTAGAACAGTGGCTGGCATGTAGCAGGTGCACAGCAAATATATACCAAGCGTGTGAGTGAATGACTATTCCAGGCTTCCAGAGGCAGGGGATGGGAGGAAGTGGTCCCTGGTGAGAAGCCCAGGAAGCCCATCTCCAGTTGTCTCTTTCCCTTCCAGTCGAATCAAGAGCAACGTGGATGGGCGGTACCTGGTAGATGGCGTCCCCTTCAGCTGCTGCAATCCTAGCTCGCCACGGCCCTGCATCCAGTATCAGATCACCAACAACTCAGCACACTACAGTTACGACCACCAGACGGAGGAGCTCAACCTGTGGGTGCGTGGCTGCAGGGCTGCCCTGCTCAGCTACTACAGCAGCCTCATGAACTCCATGGGGGTCGTCACACTCCTCATTTGGCTCTTCGAGGTAGGCCCTGGGCCAGCTGGGGGTGGGGGTAGGGACAGCCTCTGGCCCCTTCGGGTCTAATGGGGGCAGAGCCAGGCCTGGAGAGAGCATGCCTCCCTCCTTGGAAACAGCCTTCAGTGAGGCTGTGAGTCAGATCAGCCTGGGCTTGAACACCACCCAGTGCCTCCACCTTTTATTTATTTATTCATTTATTTAGTTTTTGGTTTCTTTCCCACCACTTAAATTTTTTTTTTTTTTTTTTTGAGACTGAGTCTCTCTCTGTTGCCCAGGCTGGAGTGCAGTGGCATGATCTTGGCTCACTGCAACCTCCTCCTCTTGGGTTCAAGTGATTCTCCTGCCTCAGCCTCCCCATAGCTGGGACTAAAGGCATGTGCCACCATGCCCGGCTAATTTTTTGTATTTTTAGTAGAGACGGGGTTTTCACTGTGTTAGCCAGGATGGTCTCGATCTCCTGACCTCGTGATCCTCCCGCCTTGGCCTCCCAAAGTGCTGGGATTACAGGCATTAGCACCGCACACAACTGACACATTTTTTTTTTTAAATTTAAGGTGAGATTTATAAAAGGTAAACAATTTGGTGTCATCTAGTTGATTTACAATGTTGTGCAACCACCTCTACCTAGTTCCAAAAGATTTCCATCAGCCCCCAAGAAAATCTCACACTCATGAAGCAGTCACCACCTCCCAACCTGCCCCCAACCCCTGACAACTATTCTCTGGATTTATGTATTTTGGACATTTCATATAAATATACCCATATTACATTTGGCTTCTTTTAGTTAGCATGCTTTGGAGGTTCATCCTGTGTCCCCACTTTTTGGTACTCAGGTCTTAGTCATTTAACCTCTCTGTTATATGGGGTGACAGCACTTAGCTTTGGGGACTATTGGGAGGCAACATGAACAGCATATGCAGGTGTTCAGAAAATGGGTACTGTTTGGATTTGGGCTTCTTGAGATGCTGGTCCCCATTTACCTGTTAGTCTAATAATGTGTGGGTTCATCTTATCCGCAACGCTCAGTTCCTCTGTAAGCTATAGGGCTTGCAATGTAAGCAAATCCTCAGTGAGTGTGCTGAATTTACTCCTTGGTTAAAGAGATACTCATTTTTAATTTTTATTATTTTAAATTGTTTATTTTTTTTTTAGAGACAAGAAGAAAAATTCACTGTGTCGCCCAGGCTGGAGTGCAGGGGCATGATCGCAGCTCACTGCAGCCTCAAACTCCTGGGCTCAGGGCTCCTCCCACCTCAGCCTTCTGAGTAGCTGGGACTATAGGCACACGCAGAGTAGCTGCAAGCGGGTGCCCTGAGTCACACTCCATAGAGTCTTTTGTAGAAATTGGGTCTTGCTCTGTTGCCCAGGCTGCTCTCTAACTCCTGGTTTCAAGCAATCCTCCTGCCTTGGTCCCCTAAAGTGCTGGGATTACAGGTGGGTGCCACTGCACCTGGCTGAGAGATCTTTCTTTCGAGACAAAGTCTTGCTTTGTCACCCAGGCTGGAGTGCACTGGCATGATGTCAGCTCACTGCAAGCTCCACCTTGTTCAAGTGATTCTCCTGTCTCAGCCTCCCAAGTAGCTGTGATTACAGGCGTGCACCACCATGCCCAGCCAGTTTTTGTATTTTTAGTAGAGATGGGGTTTTGCCATGTTGGCCAAGCTGGTCTTGAACTCCTGACCTCAAGTAATCCACCAGCCTTGGCCTCGGCCTCCCAAAGTGGTGGGATTACAGGCGTGAGCCACCATGTGCGGTCAGAGATATTTCTTAAACATGTACCTGTATGCCAGGCACTGCTCTAGGAGTTGAATGAGAGAGTGTTAGTAAATGAGGTGGCACGGTGACTCAGGGTACGTGCTTTTAGCTACCTTGAGAGCAGAAAATCCAAACTTCAAAATCCCAATGTACAAAGCCAGGAACATTTGGTGAGGAAGCTTTTTCCATTGAGGAGATTCCCAAAGATTCCTTTAAATGAGTCACCTTGCCTGTGCACCTAATGCCAGCTGGCAACATGGGGGAACCACATATCTACAACAGTAATAACAACAACAAAAAAATACAAAAATTAGCCAGGTATGGTAGCAGGCCCCTGTAATCTCAGCTATTCAAGAGGCCGAGGCACGAGAATTCCTTGAACATGGGAGACAGAGTTTGCAGTGAGCTGAGACCATGCCACTGCACTCCAGCCTGGGTGACAGGGTGAGACTCGTCTCAAAAAAAAAAAAAAAAAAAAAAAAGTACCACACAGCAGATGCAGAAAAGAGGTGACCTCTTAATTCCACCCAAAGAAGTTACTGAACCACACAATATGTGCCAAGCGACAGAGTGTAGAGGGGCACCGAGGTGAAGGAACCCAGGATTAATGCACCTGGGATGGGGGCGACCCGAGGGGGCGGGGAGGGAGGATGAGCTGCAGGGGAGCTCACCAAGGGCTGAAGATGAATTAACAGATGAACATGGAGTGGAACAAGGTTCTAGGCAGAGCATAGCAGATGGTAAAGACCTAGAGAGGAGAGAGTATGGGGCATGGGCGAACCCAAAGCAGCCCAGGGTGGCTGGAAAGGGAGGAAGAGAGGGGTCTGAGATGAGGCTGGAGGAGTCAGGTGTGTTGAGCACTGAGGGCAGGGCAGCGTGGGGCAGGCTGTCACCAATCCACATTCCACAGTGCTCAGGTTGAGTCCTCTCTGGGACCCTCATTTTGAGGCTCCTGTGGTTTCCGAATGATCCAGCTCCCAGGGATTCTCCCAGATTGTCTCTAAATCTCTTCTCCCGCCATCAGGTGACCATTACAATTGGGCTGCGCTATCTGCAGACGTCACTGGACCGTGTGTCCAACCCCGAGGAAACTGAGAGCGAGAGCGAGGGCTGGCTGCTGGAGAAGAGCGTGCCAGAGACCTGGAAGGCCTTTCTGGAGAGCGTGAAGAAGCTGGGCAAGGGCAACCAGGTGGAAGCCGAGGGCGCAGACGCAGGCCAGGCCCCAGAGGCTGGCTGAGGGCCCTGGGGCCCCTCCCTTCCCGAACACTGAGAAATAGTGGACTCAAGAAACGCGGATCTCCCCCTTGTCCAACTCTGAAAGTCTGAATCTCCCAAGGAGGGCACCATCTCACAGAGACTCTCCCTGATGGTGGAATTTAAGTTTAGGGTCCCTAAAAGCATTTAACACACAGTTGTTGAATGACTGACCCAAAATGTGAATGAGTGAGCTCCCTTCAGGCCCGCTGCCCTAGGATATGCCCTCCTGGTGACTCAGGGGCTCTCTCAGATGGCTAGCCCAGGACCCGTCTTTCTCACACGGATTTAGTCCTACCCTACAGTCACTGGCCGTATCCAAGGGCTGCTCCCCTTTTAGAATTTACCTCTTATGAGCTCCATGTTGCTTCACTCTATATCCAAAGTGTCACTTGGTGCATAAGTACAGAAGTCTGAAAAATGGCCATGTTGTCTTTTTTTTTTTTTTCAATGCCAAGATTGACAGGTTGGCCATTTGCTTAATGCCAGAAGTTGGGGGAAAGTTACACTTTTCTAAGAATAATGGACTCTTAAGGCATTGAGGGCTCTAAACAGGATTCTTTAATCATGACGCAAGAGAATTTCAAGGCAGGAGATTATTTCCCCTACCAAAAACACAGTGAAAGGCCTGCTTTTGTGTCCCATTCACATGCCCTTGGTCCCTGAGTCTGGAGTGAACCATGGGTTGAGGGTCAGGCTGCTGGCGTGTCCCAGCACCACCCCTCCCTAGGGTGCCGGGTGATCTCCTGTGGCTCATCTGTGGAAGCACTGGGGTGGGCTGCTGCCCTGCTGTGGAAGAGGAGCAACAATCAGACATGAGTCCACCCTTTGGAGACCAGGCCTCAGCTCTTGGTGGGCCCAGGGACACCCACACAGGTGGCCATCACAGCCCTATGGACAACACTAATTGTCCACAGCAAAGGGCGAGGAATTCTCTGGGAGCTTCTTCTGTTTCTTCCCCCCCAGATACCCATCTTGAAAAACACTATTTCTGGAATGCTTCTGCATCTAAGGAGATTCTTTGAGATAGCCCATCTTCCTGAGCTAGCAAATACATGAGTTTTCACTTTCTTTAGGAAAGAGAAGCTTTCAGGGGAAGGAATGATTTTGCTGACTTCCCAGACCCTGGTGACCAGACCAAGGCGGGGCCCAGCATAATTCCGCCAGTTGGATGAATATTCAAGAGAGCTCATTCCTACCTGGCTGGAGACCACAGCCAGAAGGCAAAAACCAGAAAGGGAACAGTAGATAATTTACCTCTGCTTCTGACCGATGGTGTTTGGGAATAGGTTACTTTGGACTGAGTTTGGGTTCTTTGCTGTCCTAAGAACTTCAGTGTAGAGAAAATAAGACTTCTGGTGCTGCCTGGGGTATGTTCTGGGCTTAATTCCCCCAAGCAGAAGACCAGATCCAAGATGTCTGGACACCCTGTCAGACGTTGGTCCCAAGTTTAATTAGATTTCTGAGTCTCATTGAGGCCAAGGAATGATCCCTACTGAAAAAATGCTGAGCCAGACATCTTTGGCAAAGGTCCCTGAGCTCTCGCCGTCTCTCAAGAGTGCTGAGAACCATGGTGAAAATGCTGCTTTAGGCCCACAAGTGTAACTATGCTGTTAACAGCTGTCAACAGATATTAAAATTCATACTGTATGAAAATCACTTTTGTTAAATGACTAAGCCCATTCAACATGTATCACAGAATCCCCTACTACAGCTAGTATTTGCCAAAAAGGAAAAGAAACCCACCCTAAAGGGAAGCATTGGTAACAGTCGTTAGAAACATGGCCTGCGTATCACATCACTCCATCTGGCCATCTCTTACCTGTAACAACAGTGACTATTATAGCAGTGACTATTATTATATCCAAATAATCTCAGCATTTGCTAGAGTTTGAACCAGAGCTGAATACATGGAATTTTAATGTAGTAATTTAAGCAAAACTCCAAGCCATTTTTTTTTCTCCTCTGGCCAAAACATTATTTCCTCAAACAGGGAAATATCCCTACGGGGCCAGGTTATAGGGGCAAATGTGAACAACCTGAGCATCTGAAGGTTGTTGAGAGGCCCAAGAGTGCATTGACCCTACAATATATCTCATTCATTGGTTCGGAGCAGGCTTAGGGTTAACTGCATTTTAACAGGTCTTCTCAGGTAGCCGGTAGTTGCTAGAGAAACCTGGACCATCCCTTTTGGTCACCTACCAGTGCCCAGGAAGTCTCTACTATCAGGTTTTTGCTTGTGTGTAACTTCAGTCTTTCGTTGGGCTGGTGTAAATCCTTTTCTCCTGAGGGACCCAGGCAGTTTTTTTTTTTTTTTTTTCCTTCCAAATATGGAGTTTTGCTCTTGTTGCCCAGGCTGGACTGCAATGGCATGATCTCAGCTCATTGCAACCTCTGCCTCCTGGGTTCAAGTGATTCTCCTGCCTCAGCCTTCCTACTAGCTGGGATTACAGCATTGGCCACCACACCCCACTAATTTTTATATTTTTAGTAGAGATGGGGTTTCGCCATGTTGTCCGGGCTGGTCTCGAACTCCTGTCCTTAGGTGATCTGCCTGCCTTGGCCTCCCAAAGTGCTGGGATTACAGGAGTGAGCCACTGCACCTGGCCCAGCCAGCTTTTAAAGTTCTGTCAGCATAGCCCTGGGACAGGGGTGAGGGGTGAAGACAGAGCCTTAGGACTTTCATTTTTAAAATGCTCACTCCATAGTGAAGAAACAGGTGATGACTATCCTGAATATTTGGGAAGCTGTGTCCTGGAATTTTTGGCCTCAGTTCCAGAACCCACAGCTTCTTTACAACATGCTTCAAGCCCAGGACTGAGCTGCCAGTAAATAAACCCCTAGTAACCTTAATATGGGTTAATAAGATTAGGTGCCCGCTCTGCACACTCCCCTGCCCCTCCTCATTCGGGCACCTGTTATGCTAAGCCAGCATGTTTGCAGCTTAGCCAGGGGCAATCGTGGACCAAGAAAGGGCTTTTCATCCACTACTGGCTAAAAAGATGGCTCTCAATGACAGCGCAGGCAGGCAGGCAGCAGCACTGTGTTAGGAAGAGAAAAGTGTCTGTCGAATACTATGAAAGTCCAGGGAAGAGAGAGGTGCCTTCCCAGGTCACAATGGATAGATTGGCTGGAAGGGGAAAAACATGTCAGACCTTAACTCCTGACAGCATTTTATCCTGTCCATCACAGAGGAGTGTAAACAGCAAAGTTAGAGATTAGAGAATGCTGAGCTCTCAGGATGGCGTCAAGAGGAGGATTAAGATGTAAGTGACAACTTCTAGCTATTTACCTGAGGGAAGTGAAAATTCAGATTTGTACAAAAACCTATCCATGAATGTTTGCAGCAATCACCAAAACAATCATCCAAACTCACCCAAATGCCCTTCATCTGGCAACTGCCCAGAAGTCTACAGCGGAATGCTACTCAGCAATCCAAAGGAACAACAGGGAGGACCCAGATGCATTCTTCTTTAGTGAGAAGCCAGACTCAAAATGCTACATACGATACAATTCCATTTATATAACATTCAGGAAGAGGCAAAACAAAGGGAGAGAAAAGCACTGGTAGCTGGAAGCCAGGATGAGGCAAGAAGTTGACTACAAAGGGGACTTTTGGGGATGACAGAATTGTTCTATTTCTTGATTGTGGTTGTTAAACTGTATGCATTTGTTAAAATGTATAAAACTGTACACTAAAAAGTTAATCTGTTTGTAAAATATACCTCAATAAATGTGACTTAAAAAACAAGAGCAGGAACAGGCCAGACATAGTGGTTCACACCTATAATCCTAGCATTTTGGGAGGCTGAGGCTTGAGAATCATTTGAACCCAAGAGTTCAAGACCAGCCTGGGCAACACAGCGTGACCATATCTACAAAAAAAAAAAAAAAAAACAAAAACAAAAAGCAAAAAACAAACAAAAAACACAGAAATTAGCCAGGCGTGGTGGCATGTGCCTATAGTACCAGCTACTGGGGAGGCTGAGGTGGGAGGATTGCTCAAGCCCAGAAGGTTGAGGCTGCAATGAACCAAGGCTGTGCCACTGCACTCCAGCCTGGGGGCCAGAGCAAGACCCTGTCTCTCAAAAAAAACCAAACCAAACCACCACCACCAAAACCAAGAGTAGGAAGAGAGGGAGGAACGAGTCAGAAGGGGCTTCGTGAGTTCCTGGAACTAAAGACAAAGAGTAGTGAAGGCAGTAGGCTGGGAGCAGCGTTAATGACCAGGAGGCAGGGCGAGTGCAATGGAAACCTTGCTGTTTTAGTTTGATGCTCTCAAGAGGATTTCAAAAAAACAGAATTCTCATGGACAATGACTCCCCTAGGAAGACAGCATAGCTGCCTTCCTATCTCTCTCTCAAAAGCAGGAAGTGGGGAGTATGTAAGGACAAGGACCTTGAGATCACCAGGTAAGGATGAACAGGAGTTTAAACCCAGACACACGTCTTGGAGTGCCCTGTTTCCCAGTGATTTGAGTTCCGAAATGGTCCAGAAAGGTCACACGCTGTCATGGCTAATGAATATGAAATTAATCAGCTGAAATGATGATCACACCTTATCTAGGAAGGTCAAGATAGTTTGGCTAATGGCCATAATTGACACTAATAATATAAGCTTCTTAAATTTAAAGCTAATACAGATATCCCACTATATTTGTAGCAAGGTGACACGGGGCACATTGCTGTGGCAGGTAAGTGTGTAAAACGAAACAGAAAGATATATGCTAACGAAAAGTAATGCCAACACCTAAAGCATTTATTTGGATATCTTTAAACTTTTTACATATGATACATTCCAAATTTTACAAGTTGCCCACAGATATTAAAGTTATAGCCAATTTATTAAACAGATATGATTTTCCCTGATACGGAAAGCATGTTATATAAACATTTCTACAATAAACATAAAACATGCAGAACAAATCATAAAACTAACATGATTTATAAGGTAGGAAAGACAACTACCTCAACACCAGAAAATAAAAACGTGTGTATGTTGCAATTTCATGTAAATTCATCTTCTCCCAGGCTCGGTGATATTCTCAGGGAATGGAATCCAGAGACACCCTTTGCTAACTCCAGGCTCCTAGGAAGTCGGGCCGGAAAGCTGAGTATTGTTTTGATTTGGCGAAAATGTTTATAATCCACTTGTAGAGAGAGAAACCTGATCTTATTATTTTAAATTTTAGCTTGGTGAACATATGAAAAAAAGCCAAAAGAAGCTTACCTTAAAAGCTAAAGAAACTGGATGTGACAGAGGCCAAAATAAACATGAATTATGCCACCTATAGCCCAACCAACCAGATCTTATGAAGGCCAGAAAAAAGGGGAGAGAGCTGGATTCAAATGTGAATTTTCTTCCTGTTGGTTCTCCTCTCAGCTGGGTGAGTCAGTCCCAAGCAAGAATGGTGACGGGTCATCCTCCTCTCAAGAGGGGGCGGTTCTCTCACACACTACCTTGGAGAGGAATGTGGCTTCTATATCTTCACTTATTTTAGCCTCAGGTCCGGATTTCTGACCTTCTTCCTGCTATACTGTGGAACAGTGCCTTGTTGACTGGTAGCTGAGTGGAACAAAACTTGTAATCCAAAGAAAACTGATTGAAAGGGTCACTTGCATTGGTTAAAAAAATCCAAGAGCCTCTTATTATTCACTTGTTCCTTAGCCCCACCTTAGACAGGCTCAGAATTTATTCCTCTACTAAGTCTTCAGTCACTCTCTGCAGGTATTCTAGCTCTCAGCAATCATACATCAAACAATAGTAGTTGTGTGGTACATAATAATTATAAGCCATTTTGTAAGTGGCTCTTGTTCTAGGAAGGCACCTCAGTAAGAACAATCTTCAAAAAGAATAAAAAGCCTGGGTGCCAGACCATCCCAGGAATGCACTAAGTGAGCCAGCAAGGAAGCAGCAGCTTGTCTGTTCCAGGAAATGCTGGCTGGGTGGGAGTGGGTTCTCACCTTCTTTAGTGTTTGACTTTAGATGATATACTCTGCCAATTTAGCCTTAGAAATAACAAGAGAATATTACTGTCTGAAACATTAGGATATTCTAAAAGAATACAAATAAGAAAATTAGAATACTCTTTTAGAATACCTACTATTTTAAACTTAAGCTTGGTGAACATCTGAAAAAAAGCCAAAAGAAGCTTACCTTAAAAGCTAAAGAAACTGGATGTGACAGAGGCCAAAATAAACATCAATTATGTCAGCCACAGCCCAAACAACCAGATCTTATGAATGAAGGCTTCTCATCTGGATATTAGGATATTCTCAAAGAATATCCTAAATTTTTAGTCCATACTCTTTTAGAATATCCTAATTTTTCTTCCTAATTCTAAAAGAATATCCTAATTTTTAAGATCACCCTAAGTTTTTGGAAAGCCCTTTAAGTGAGTTTTCTCAAAGCCAAAAGTCTTGCCATAAAAAAAAAGAAAAAAAAAAAAACCCCTCCAACAGCCCTGAAAAACCAGCCAGCACAGTAGCAAGCCACCTTCTCCCCACAGGCTTCTTCCGCATGCGTGTCCCCCAGCTCTCTCCTAGTCAACGGAGAGAAGGGAACACTGCCTTCACAATCAACCACTCTGCTCCTAGGAGTAGGTCCTGTCAGCGGAGGGGACACCAACCCAGTCCCAGTGTTGGGCCACTCAGTGAAACCAGGAAGTATGACCCAACAGACCACAGAGACTTTGTTTCCTGCCTCCGTGGAATCAGCTTCAGACCCACAGTTCACTATCATCGATAACGTGAAATATCACATAATGGCTGAGACTATGCAGTCAGACCCCCACAAAGGGGCTGGGATCCAATCTAGGAAAAGAAGCTCCTTGCTCGATCTTAAAACCCAAGATGTTATATTTGAGGGGCACAGCAAACAGTGCAAGAAAATCTGCTTATGGAAGATGGTTTTCATCAGTCCTCAGAACCAGAAACTATAAAACTGGGAAGGAAAGTTTAAATAAAGAATTTATTTCCAAATTCAGCAGAACTTCTTTCTTTCTTAAAAAGCCAACTGGGCTAAAAAAATCCAAGTTTCTGTTTTTTGGTGGTGCAATAATTATAAATGTTGCCAGTCAATGCCAACCAGTGTCTGATTGGCTTCCTGTGCATGTCCAATTTCCTCTGTGACACTGTGTTGGTGCCAGAGCTTCTGAATCTTCTTGAATCGCTCTTTGCATAAATGTAAAGGATTTCCCCGTCTAGAAAGAGAAGACACATGTCACTCAGAATGTGTTCTGTTTATTCCATTATAACCCAACCCTTCCTGACTTAGGCTAGGTTACAAGTTATTGGTTTTAGACTCCCTGCAACATTTCTGTGTGGCAGCTGACTGTGGCTATTAACAAAAATACTAGCTCTGTTTGCCAAGAGCAGGTAAAAGGGAATAAATGCTGAAAGAGGAAGGAAAGATACACAAACCACACTTACTCAGAATGAGGTAAGGGAATAGAGGTTGCGGGGGATCAGGAGGGTCTGGGTTGAGAGGCTAAAACTACCAATTCATTGTCCATTTTGTTGGTAACACGTAAACAGGAAAGGGGGCAGAGGAGAGGGTGAAAGAATTATACGAGTAAAAATGTTCCTCATAGATTTTACTAAGAGCGCGAAGATAAGAAAAGAAAAGAAAAGAAAAGAAAAGAGAAAAGAAAAGAAACGTTCCCCAGATGCAATCTTTCAGCCACATTCTCAGTGAAGCAATCAACTGAGAGTAACTTCCAGGTCCAATTTAAACACAAGTGCAAGCTTTGGTGGGTTCCTGCCTGGGACCAGTGCCCTGAGCCAGGTACCTCTGCTCCTGTTTCTGAGCACAGCCATCCTCTCACTCACTAACCAGACTCTCCTCCTCTAACAGCCCATGCTGAGAACAGTGGGGGACACCATCACTGGGTGGCACATGGGCAGAGCCTCGCAGTCCAGCGCCTGGGGCAGCTCATCTACTTACCTTGCTTGGGTTTCTAGGCCTTCAACATCTGCTACTCAAGGCTGGACAGGCATATCTATGGAGGTTAAAACTTCTATCTCCTTTAGACAAAAGAGATGGTCTAAAAGAAGTTCTTTAGTAGTGCTTGGGGGAAGGGAATTGTTAGCTTACAATACACTAAAGCTACCAGAGTAGAAGTAACTTAGCCTCAAATATTGTTATGTTGTTCTATGTTTTAAATCTTTGTCCCCCAGATTTTAGTATAATAAGCACATTTGTTAGCAATTAAGATTTTCTCAAACACTAGGCCTCCTCTATACAAGGCCACACAAGTCAGAGTGGGCCATCCCTGGAGTGCTCTGAGCTGGGATGCCATATGGCAATTCAAACAGTTCTTTGGAGTGATAAATAGAATAAAGCTGCACTCTGTCCTATTCTCTTCCCTTACCTATCCTGATGTTCCTCATGGCATTCTGAAGGCTGGGAAAAGACCACCACACCAGGCTGCCAGGGCACCCTTGCTGGAAGACTCCACTGATAACACAGCCACCTCTTCCAGAACCACCTCAGCCCTCCACCCTCAGGACGTCAACACATCCTGAAGGGTGCTGCGGGCCCTGAGTCAGCTGACTAGGATGGGTTCTTACCTGAGTCCCTGGTCGGTCTCCCCATAGTCATCAAGGTAAGGAGGAGAATAAAAACAGCCTTTGGTTTTCCCGGCTAAAAATAGCACCTGACATTCCCGTACTCTGTAGAGAGATCATCCAAACGTTATACATTTATACATTAGTAACCAACGTTTGTATTCAGTTCCAAATAGAATGAAGTCTTACAGTACTGCTATTTAAACCACTATTATGAGGAAGTTATCCATTAAAAAATGTGCACAAACTAGGAAATAGGTTGAATCGAGACAAATTTGTGGCCCCTGATTCCTTTGAGAGATTTGCATTTTTCTGGCATTAACAGTTCAGTGCAATTAAACAGATATTTATTGAGGACCCAATATGTATACGAAATTGTCAAGGTCCTGGGGGGATGACTAAGCTACGGATACAACCTAAGCTCCAGAGGAGCCCACACTCATGTCACACCTCTGCTTCAAACCCTGGAATGGCTTCCACCTTGCCCAGAGATGTCACCAGCACACAGCAGGCCCTGGATTCTCTCACCTGTGCACAGCACTCCAGTGACACGAGCCTCCTTGCCTTGAGCAGGCAGGCATATTTCTACCCCAGGAACTGTGCAGAATGTTCTGAGTAGAATGTTCTCCCGCTTCTTTAGGGCTTTACTCAGAAGTCATGTTCTTAGGAAGCCTTCCCTGATCTACTAAAATTAAATCTCAAATTTAGCTCCACAGCTGCCATTTCATATTCCCCTCCCTGCTTTATTTTTTCTCCTTAGCATGTGTCACTATCTAAATTCTTGTCAGTCTTGCTTGTCCTCTCTCTCGTTAGAAAACGAGCTCCATCCATGAGGGCAGAGATCTTTGCACTGCGGACTATTGCATTCTCAATGCCTAGTACATAGTAGTCACTAATCACAAGCTGGCATGTAGAGTTGTGATAATATGTACGAATGGAGGTAAAATCCAAAAGCCATGAGGACATGAGGACACAACAGAAAGTAATTCTGACTGGATTTGTACACAAAATCAGAGGTTTCATGTTAGCGGGAGACGTGAAGAAAGTAGAACAGAACTGTCGCCTATGGTTGGGGGAAGAGGAGTGGGAATGGTGACAATAAAAGAACCAACACAGAGTTGGCACGGGCCAAATGTGAAATGTGAGGAGACGAGGAGCTCCATGTTTCTGGAATGAATCAAACACAGAACAGTGCTCTCAAAATTCCTGGCAATGCAATAGTTTCCTGTGACACCCTAACAGTCAGATACTGAGGCAGATCCAAAGCCAAAAAGCCCCTGCAGGTCCTTACCTCAGGAAGATGCCCACTCCAGAGCCACAGGAGTAGGTGTGAGCTGTGCAGGCTCCTACATCCTCCCCTTCCAGCTCAGTCTGGCAGCAGTAACTCTGGGAGCACAGCAGAGATCCACACACAAGGCACAGAGTTGGGGCTCTGCTCTTATCACCACCTGATTTGGGGCACCTCCAAGGGATAAAAAACCCACAAGTCATTGATCTAAAGAGTGGCTAAAGAGCTAGTGAAGAAAACACCAGCCCAGAAAAGAATTCTGCAATATCAAGTAAAGCCAAAGCAGCGTATATCCTACAGTCTATGCAAATTTATTCCTAGAATCAGGAATAGGAAACACCTTGCACATATATACAGAGACCATGTACTGGAAACACTCAAAAGAATCAATAACTGGAGAAAAAAATAAATAAAATCATCAATAGAAGAAAAAGATAAATGGTGCCACTGCCATATAATAAAATACTGTAGAGCAGTGAAAAATCAATAAAGTTATACATGTCAATGCAGATAAATCTTAGAAACAATGCTGAATGAATGCAAAATCAGCTGGGTGCAGTGGCTCACGCCTGTAACCCCAGCACTTTGGGAGGCAAAGGTGGGTGGATCAACTGAGGTCACGAGTTTGAGACCAGCCTGACCAAGATGGTGAAACTCCGTCTCTACTAAAAATACAAAAATTAGCCAGGCATGGTGGCGCGCACCTGTAGTCCTAACTACTTGGGAGGCTGAGACAGGAGAATCACTTGAACCTGGGAGGTGAAGGTTGCTGTGAGCCAAGATCACACCACTGTACTCCAGCCTGGGCAACAGAGTGACACTCTGTCTCAAAAAAAAAAAAAAGAGTAAAAAATAAAACATGCAAAATAACCATATATGCTGTTTAGGAACAGAAACCTATTATGGTTAATGTATAGGAATAGAATGCTTAATATTCCATTTAGAATAGTAGGTATCTTCAGAGGGAGGAGGAAGAGGCAACAGAGAAGAGACAGCTGGGGAGCTTCAACTGTCTAGGTAATGTTTAAGCTCTTACATTATTATATTCTTCTTTTCTTTTTGAGACAAAGTCTCGCTGTCACCCAGGCTAGAGTGCAGTGGCACGATCATGACTAACTGCAGCCTCCAACTCCTGGGCTCAAGTGATACTCCCACCTCAGCCTCCCCTATTATTCTTTATGCTGCTTGTATGTTAAATATTTGATACTATATTAAAAATTACTGCTGCACGTAGTGGCTCACGCCTGTAATTCCAGCACTTTGGGAGGCCGAGGTGATACTAAAAATACAAAAAAAATTAGCTGGGCCTTGTGGAACGTGCCTGTAATCCCAGTTACTCAGGAGGCTGAGGTACGAGAATCACTAGAATCTGGGAGGCGGAGGTTGCAGTGAGCCAAGGTGGCACCACTGCACTCCATCCTGGGTGATAGAGCGAGGCTTGGTCTCAAAAAAAAAAAAAAAAAAAAAAAAATTACTAAGGGCTGTTATTACTTTAGGTGCAATTATTAAACATTCATGAATCGAACTTGCTCCTCCTACTCCCATTCCATGTCTTATTCTGAAACACAGTGAAATGATGCTTTTATAAGTTACGTAGTATAGAGTACTACAGATGTTATTCTTTTTTTTGAGACAGAGTTTTGCTTTTGTCACCCAGGCTGGAGTGCAATTGCTCGATCTTGGCTCACTACAACCTCCGCCTCCCGGGTTCAAGTGATTCTCCTGCCTCAGCCTCCCGAGTAGCTGCGATTACAGGTGCCTGCCACCACGCCCAGATAATTCTGTATTTTTGGTAGAGACAGGGTTTCACCAAGTTGGCCAGGCTGGATCTCCTGACCTCAGGTGATCCACCCACCTCGGCCTCCCAAAGTGCTCGGATTACAGGTGTGAGCCACTGAGCCTGGTCAAGTTTCTTCTTTTTTCCCTTTTTACTCTCCCTCCTCTCATAAAGTCCTAAAATATGATTTCTCTACCCAAACAAAACAAAGAACAACAACAAAATCCTTCAAATTCTTTGTAGAGAGGTGTTTCCAGTGGCAGGGATGTTCAATGCTAACAGCAAAACTTACGAGAAATTGGATGCTTGATTAATGAGGCTGCTGTAATCCTCTGGAAGGTTTATTAATTTGTTAGATTCTCTTGGATATCTGGAAAAAAAGGGAAAAATTAAAAAAATGCTCCATTAATTTAGGTCATATTATACTACGAGGCACTTCCATGTGCACATACCTGCCTAGCCCGGGTAACACGGTGTGGCCTTTCACTACTTTACCTATTGCCAAGACAAGAAATGGAGTTAAACGGAAGGGGGGATTATTTTAGACAGTAGTTCTTAATCGTATCAAAATCACTTGGGGGAATTTTGAGGCGACAGACATGCTAGGGCTGTAACTTTAGAGAAATTAGATTCAGTAGGTAGTGGCCTGAGTATTTTTTCAAGTTCCCAAGGTTATTCTGATGTATACTTCTGGTTGAGGATTACTGTTCCATTTATTAAGAGTTTTCTGACATCAGGGTGCAATCACATGAAATTGGATATTCAACCATTTTTGACTTATAAACGGACATTTCATGTAGTCCAACCTAATAAAATTGGAGTGTTATTTCCGGATGTGTAAAAGCAAACAAACAGGACAGATAATCTCTAGTCTTCTGACTTTTATGGACGGTGTATTTACCAGAACTAAGAGATATAGGTTGAGTATCCCTTATCTGAGATGCTTGGGACCAGAAGTGCTTTGGGTTTTGAATTTCTTTAGAGTTTGGAATATTTGTATTACTTCTGTTTGGATTCTGTAGTAAAGCATGCTCTACCAGATCATAACAAATGCATCTCAACTGTTAATCCAAGTTGACTATCTCTAATGTTAAAACCTGAAATCCGAAATGCTCCGTAATTTGAAATGTTGTGAGTGCCAACATGATGCTTAAAGGAATGCTCATAGGGACATTCCGAAGTTCAGATTTCTGGATTAGAGATGCGCAACCTGTACAATAACAGTTGAGACACATCTTGTTAGGATCTGGTAGAGCACACTTTACTACAGAATCAGAATAGAATTAATGTAAAAAGAAATGAAGGAAAAATAATGATAAGAAATGACTGGCCATGATTTGACTGATAGTTATTGAAGGTGAATGACAAGTATGTGGAGCCTCATTATTTTGCTCTTCACACTTCTGAAGAGTTTTCCCATAATGAAAGACAGAAAAAAATAGAGCTAAGAAAAACCTAGGAGATGTGTTATATTTTTTAAAGCAAATATATATATATAATATACATAACTTTATTTGCTAAAATATAATAACTTTGTTATTTGCTTTCTCTGCCAAGAATGTAATATATTTATGTTCATAATTCTGACTTTGATAGACTCTTCTCATTAGATTAAGAAGAAAATATGAAGGCAACATATCTCAACCTTTTGGAACCACTGAAGGCGTGAGAAGTCAGTTTCTGAAGGAATACAGCACTTATATCCTGATTCCACCCTTTCTCCCACCCCAATCAAGTTTTTGAGGATCTTTAACTTACCTTATAGCATCTCTTTCACCTTCTAGATATCTTTTAACTTCACTGTTATGGCACCAACTTTAATGTAAACAGAGGGGGAAAAAACACAAAACACGTTTACTTTTAAAGGGTTAAAACCAGAATTTTTTCCCCTCCATAGCCAATAAGAGGAAAATAATATTTTTGACCTAACATACTTACTTCATCAAAAGAAATCTGAAGAAATACTATTTTGCCTATAACTTTTAAAATCAGGAAAATATTCTCTAAAAGCAAGAATGCTTAAATATATTAAGATTTGTGGCTATAAACATCATTATCTTACTAATTTGGATACTCTAGAAAAACTAGTCTATATTAATCTATATTAATGCCAAGCTAACATTATCTAGAGCTAGAACACTCATATTAAAAATAAAACTTTTTTTTTTTGGCCAGGCGCGGTGGCTCACATCTGTAATCCTACCACTTTGGGAGGCCGAGACGGGCAGATCACGAGGTCAGGAGATCGAGACCATCCTGGCTAACACGGTGAAACCCCGTCTCTACTAAAAATACAAAAAATTAGCTGGGCGAGGTGGCGGGCGCCTGTAGTCCCAGCTACTCGGAAGGCTGAGGCAGGAGAATGGCGTGAACCCGGGAGGCGGAGCTTGCAGTGAGCCGAGATTGCACCACTGCACTCCAGCCTGGGCAACAGAACGAGACTCCATCTCAAAAAAATAAAAAAAATATATATAAAAAAAAAACAAAAATAAAAAAAACTTTTTTTGGCCAGGTGCTCATGCCTGTAATCCCTGCACTTTGGGAGGCTGAGGCGGGAAGAGTACTTGAGCCCAGGAGTTTGAGACCAGCCTAGGCAATATGGCAAAAGCCCTTCTCTACTAAAAATACAAAAATTAGCTGGGTGTGGTGGCACGTGCCTATAGTCCCAGCTACTTGGGAAGCTGAGGCGGGAGGATTGCTTGAGCCCAGGAGGATAAGCTGTGACTGTGCCAGTGCACTCAAGCCTGGATGACAGAGTGAAACTTTTTTTTTTTTTTTTGAGACGGAGTCTCGCTCTGTCACCCAGGCTGGAGTACAGTGGCCGGATCTCAGCTCACTGCAAGCTCCGCCTCCCGGGTTCCCACCATTCTCCTGCCTCAGCTTCCCGAGTAGCTGGGACTACAGGGGCCCGCCACCTCGCCTGGCTAGTTTTTTGTATTTTTCAGTAGAGACGGGGTTTCACCGTGTTAGCCAGGATGGTCTCGATCTCCTGACCTCGTGATCCGCCCGTCTCGGCCTCCCAAAGTGCTGGGATTACAGGCTTGAGCCACCGCACCCAGCCGACAGAGTGAAACTTTAAAAAATAAAATTGTTTTTTCTTTTTCAGTGTGGTAAAATATATACAACATAAAAATGACCACGTTAACCACTTCAAAGTCTAATGTTCTGTAGCATTAAGTACATTCATCTCGTTGTGCAACCAGCACCACCATCCATCTCCAGAACGTTTTCATCTTTCCCAACTGAAACTCTGTAACCATTAAATGCAAAATTCCTTCTCCCAGTCCCTGGCAACCACCATTCTACTTTCTGTTTCTATGAATTTGACTACTCTAGGTACCTCAGTGAAGTGGAATCATACAGTATTTATCCTTTTGTGACTGGCTTATTTCACTTAGCACACGTCCTCAAGGTTCATCCATGTCGTAGCATGTGTGAGAATTTCCTTTACTTTTCTTTATGAGACACAGTCTTGCTCTGTTGCTCAGGCTGGAGTGCAGTGGCGTAATCTTAGTCTCACTGGAACCTCCACCTCCCAGGTTCCAGGGATTCTCCTGCCTCAGTCTCCCGAGTAGCTGGGACTATGGGTGTGCGCCACCACACCTGGCCTACTTTTAAGACTGAATAATAGTCCATTGTGTGTGTGTGTGCACACATTTTGTGCATCCATTCACCTGCTGGACTTCTGGGTTGTTTCCATCTTTTGGCTATCGTGAATAACGCTGCTAGAAATGTGGGTGTATAATATTGATCTGAGTTCCTGCTTTCCGTTATTTTGTAATCTGTACCTAGAAGTGGAATTGCCGGATCACAAGGTAACTTTATGTTCATCTTTTTGAGGAACTGTCATGCTGTTTTCTGTAGTGGCGCTAGCATTTTCTATATCCCATGCACGAGGATACCAGTATACCAGTTTTTCCACATCCTTGTAAACATTTGTAATTTTCTTCTTTTAAAAAAAATAATGGCCTACCTAATGGGTGTGAAGTGGTATCTTAGTGTGATTTCCCCAGTGACTACTGATGTTGAGCATCTTTTCTTTTGCTTTTTTGGTTATTTGTCTTCTTTGGAGAAACGCCTATTCAAGTCCTTTGCCTATTTTTTAATTGGGTTTTGTTGTTGTTAAGTTGTAGGAATTCTGGATATATATAGTCTGGAATTTTTCTTTTGATACAGGTCTTGATGTGTCATCCAGGCTGTAGTGGAGTGGCATGCAGCTCACTGCAGCCTCGACCTCCAGGGCTCAAATGATCCTCCCACTTCAGCCTCCTGATAGGTGCATGTCACCATGCCTGATTGATTTTTAAATTTTTTGTAGAGATGGGGTTTTGCCATGTTCCCCAGGCTGGTCTTGAACTCCTGGGCTTAAGTGATCCTCCCACTTCTGCCTCCCAAAGTGCTGGGATTACACGGGTGAGCCACTGTGCCCGGCCTATTCTGGATGTTAATCCCTCATCAGATATGTGGTTTGCAAATATTTTCCCCCATTTTGTGGACAGAATAGCAATGTATTTAATTCAGTTACTAACTTGACATGATTGTCAGGCCAATTTCTCTAGACTTCACTTTTCTCAAATATAAAGTTCAGAGTATTGGACTAGATAGCCTTAAGAGTTCTTTTGGCTTTAAAAATCTATGAAAAGCTGAGTGTGATGGCATGTGCCTGTAGTCCCAGCTACTCAGGAGGCTGCGGTGGGAGGAATGTCTCAGCCCAGGAGTTCAAGAGCAGTCTGGAAAAAATGGCAAAACCCCATCTCTTAAAAACAAACACAAAACCAAAAAAACCTATGGAAGAGAGTCCTTAACAAGTAAGTTCATGTAAGGAAATCAACATTTCTACCACTATTCCCCTTCCATGCAAATTTGTTTATGCTATTCACTAGCTTGGCAAAAAGTTGACCGAAAAGCCAGATCCTTACCTAAAAAGGCCTACTCATAGGCCGGGTGCGGTGGCTCACGCCTGTAATCCCAGCATTTTGCAAGGCTGAGGTGGGTGAATCATTTGAGGTCAGGAGTTCGAGACTAGCCTGACTAACATGGTGGTCAAAAAAACTAGCCGGGCATGGTGGTGTATGCCTGTAATTCCAGCTACTTGGGAGGCTGAGGCAGGAGAATTCCCTGAACCTGGGAAGTGGAGGTTGCAGTGAGCCAAGATCACGCCACTGCACGCCAGCCTGGGCGAAAAAGCAAGACTCTGTCTCAAAAAATTAAAAAAAAAAAAAAAAAAAAGGCCTACTCATTAGTTTGAATTATTTGTGTTGAATTCTACCAGGGTCATTATTTAAGAATTTTGCGGGGAGGGGGGAGGGATTGCATTGGGAGTTATACCTGATGTAAATGACGAGTTGATGGGTGCAGCACACCAACATGGCACAAGTATACATATGTAACAAACCTGCACGTTATGCACATGTACCCTACAACTTAAAGTATAATAATAATAAATAAATTAAAAAAAAAAAAAAAAAAAAGAATTTTGCTACATATGTGATACCTAAAGTTTGGTTCCATAGAACTATTTAATACAACGAAGAAAAATATATAAACATTACCTTTCAATCAGTGAATTCATTATCTCACTATTTTCTTGAAAAAGGCAAATGAGGTTGTTTGGTAGGGAAAGATAGTTACATAAATGTTCAAAATGGCTTGTTCCAGGAACTGCAAACGAAGAACAAGAAAAGAGTGCATATAACAACTAAGGGCATATTCCGCATGAGAGTTAAGCAATAGCAGGGCTTAAAAAAAAGATGAAAGAGTTCCAATTTGCCAGGTACGTAACTTGTAGGAAATTAACAGAATGGCACGTGGAAGGAATCCATGGAAAATGACGCAATGCATTGAGAGCAGTCAGGCGACTCCTACATCAAACTGGTCCCAATGTCCTGGTGTCTCAGCTTTATCATTTGCAAAATGGTGTGCCTGCACAATCTACTGCACAGGGTTATTGTGAACATTAAATGATAAAAATAATGTATGGGTGCTCTGGAAAAGGATCAACCAATACAGAAATACAAGCTGGTTTTACCATGAGACATGGATTTAAATACCAACTCTAATCATCACTGCAAATAATCTGGAAGATTAAATTCTTTATATGGTTCCTAAACAACTAGCTGAATGGAAATGCCAGTTGACAAACTTTCAGAGAGTAGCACTGCATGCAGGTATTCTATGGCCAGTGCCAGGCACTGTGATGATACACAGATACAGTCAAGTCCACCTTCATACTACTTTTATGGAATGAATCAAAACAGAACATGGAAAACAACTATGAAAGAGCAAATGAATTCCCACATTAAAATCAGATTTATGTGCAATTATGGGTATTCTAAATTTTAACGCCATGCATGTTTCAAGTTAAAAATCACATGAAATTGTCAGTTTTCACCTTTTCAAATCTGAGGAACCTTGTTTATAAATAATACATAACTGAACATTTTAACATCTGAAAGCAAAACTACGATCTTTATGGGAGAAGTGCTTTGCAGGTGTAAAAACATTTACATAGGAGTTTAACAGTCACTGAGATCCAAATAAATGGAGACATATGCATAAACATACATGTTATGCTATAAATGTGTGCATCACCATAGTCAATTAGCTATGCTTTGAACTTTTAGTCAATTTTCATTTTTGCAAGTGATCTTTATATTTGCCGGAGTAAAGGATTACAAACTCTCCCTACGTCTTGAAAGAAAGTATAAATTACCTTGAACGTCGGGTGGGGAAGGAACTCCATTTAAGTAATGAAAAAATAAAGCAGAACACTTCAGGAAAGGCATGACTCCAGCTCTGACGCTCCTCCACAGATGCCAGCCGGATGGTATTTCTTTCAAGGCACTAAAAAAGAAAAAAAAGATTATTGGGAAATCTACTAAGAAAAGGTCACTGTACTTATAGCACTTATAGTGTGAAAACAAACTTGACTGTCATTTGGAACTGATGGCATGTATGCTTAAAAGGAGTGAGTTAACAGGCAAGTGGGTGTGTGTTATTATAGGATGCTAGGTATAAGTGGTGACATAGTCTCCAATGCTGTTATTAAAATTTATAAAAGTAATATAGTGACATAAAGAGAAAATGTGGAAAATGAAAAGTCCAGGCTGGACTCAAACTATTGGGCTCCAGCAATCCTCCCACCTCAGCCTCCCGAGCAGCTGGGACTACAGGCACATGCCACTGCACCCAGCTCCTAGGAGCCATATTTTAAATAGATTTATAATATTTTGGAACACATCTACCACTATATCCAACTATTCCCCCTGCAAACACTTAGATTGCTTTCAATTCTTTGCTAATGTAAATAATATCACATATACATCTTTTTCTTTTTGAGACAGGGTCTCACTCTGTTGTCCAGTCTGGAGTGCAGTGGTGTGATGGTTCACTGTAGCCTTCACCTCCCCGGCTGATATGACTACCTCAACCTCCTGAGAAGATGGGACCACAGACACATGCCACCATGCCTGGCTAATTTTTGTACTTTTTTGGTAGAGACAGGGTTTTACCATGTTGGCCAGGCTGGTCTCGAACGCCTGGGCTCAAGTAATCTGCCAGCCTCATTCTCCCAAAGTGCTGGGGTTACACGGGTGAGCCACTGTGCCTGACTGGAGTTTCCATCTTTATATGCCTATATGTTTTTTTCTGTATGTTGAATTATTTTGTTAATGTAGGTTCTCAGAAATGGGATAAAATTTATTCAAAAGCAGACATTTTTATAGGTTCTTGACTTTACAGATTCTTGACATATATACTATTGAAGGCTAAGCAAACTACTGAATTGCTGTTTGTAGCAAATCATGACTCTTAACCATACATGAAATTCTAATGATTTCATTTTATTCCTGCCACTACTGAATATTACCTTAAAAATAAATTATGCCAATTTAACTTGCAGTTTTAAATTCCCATTCTGAATGAGACAACGTAAGTTTTAGAATATCAACTTTCCAAAGTACATTTGATCTGTCCTCCAGCCTGTGCCAGATCCTCTGAGCAAATGAAGGGTTCCACAGCCAAATAAATGTGGGAAGCTCTTCATATTATCACCTTTCTCCCAGATTTCCAATTATGTTAGTATATGAATAGCTCAGAAAAGCCCTGCAGATCACTCCACATCTTCTTTTAAAAACATGTCAACAGACAACAATTTCCCCTAATTAACAAACGAATTCCTTTCTCATGCTATCATCTAGCAATATTTAGGGAAATGCGTTATCATGCAGAGATAACTAGCTCACCTTCCCGTATACTGGTGAAGTGTTTTATACAAAGCAAGAACTGCTGATTCTTCTTCACAAGTGGGATTTTCTTGATCCATGCCATTCTCTTCTGAAAGATAAGGAAATACTAGTACTCTGTATTTTTCAATTAAGTGTTACCAAAAGGACTGAAGATATTAAACATGCAAATATATTCATAAACTCACATATAATATGAAATATTCTTAGAAAACATGCAAAATTTTAATCCCTCAAGTGGGAGCACAGTATTGATCTCCATCAAACCAAACAGCCAGCTGGCACGTTTTAAGTAACATCAAATTAATATAGTCTTAAAAGTGTATGAAAAACAAGAATTTTGAATGCAAAACATAATTTAATGATGAATTCATGTGGCCATTAGCAAACATGTAAGTTAAAACAAAATTGGCATTCTAAAACATAAGATTCTAAAAGATTTAATTACTATCCTACACAAATATTGCTCAATGTATGAAATTAAAACTAGAAAGATTCATATTACTAGGAAATTTTAAGAGAAAGAAATGTTTCAAAACTTTTCATATGAGGATACACAGAAAAAAATAGCCTAATTCAGGTATTATTCTCATCCAAATACCTTTTCCTCTAATACTTTTTTTTTAAACTCAGAAAACTCAAGTATTTCCTTCAAGAAGCTGACAAAAAGGCAAGAGTTACCTGTACATGAGGTAAGTAAGATCTGTATGATGTGTGCCATAGTAACCAGATGGAAAATGTGAAGGTCTCCAGTGCCAAGGCTGATCCCTGAAAAATCCTGACACTGCAACGCAGGGAACGCAAGCACCAAGCCCACCTAGGCACCAAACACAGGACATCAGACAGATCACCTTTCCTTTCACAGCTAAGCACATTTCCATCTTCTTACTTTTACTTTTATTTTGATTTATTTATTTATTTTTTTGAGACAGAGTCTCACTCTGTTGCCCAGACTGGAGTGCAGTGGCGCAACCTTGGTTCACTGCAATTTCCACCTCCTGGGTTCAAGCGATTCTCCTGCCTCAATCTCCTGAGTAGCTGGGATTACAGGTGTGCAACATCACGCCTGACTTTTTGTACTTTTAGTAGAGACGAGGTTTTGCCACGTTGGCCAGGCTGGTCTCAAACTCCTGACCTCAGGTGATCTGCCTGCCTAGGCCTCCCGAAGTGCTGGGACTATAGGCGTGAGCCACCGCACCCGGTCACATTTCCATTTTCTTACTGTGATCCCTCCTGAGTTCAGCTCCTCCCTTTAAGAAATCTTTGTTCTTAAAGAAAGGGTATGCATGTTAGAAAATCCAATAGGACTGGCTACATGAAATGCCGTAAGAGTTACAGGACTCGATGGGCACTATGATTTCATTAATCCAGTGGGTCTCCTATACATAGCTTATTGTTAACAAAAACAATATCTGAACTCTTTCCAGGGAGTAGGCAGTTGAAAAAACATGGGTTTTGGATCCATAAATATCTAGATATGAATCCTACCTCCTCCTCTTATGAGCTTTTTTACACAAATTAACATCTCTGATCAGGCCTCAGTTTCCCTACTGGTAAACTAGAGACAGTATGTTACATGTACGTGGTAGAGATGTGTGAATGTATGTAAACGCTGGCAAGTACACAAATGCTAGCTCTGTCAGCCTACTGCTGTCTGCATGGCATTCTAAGTGGTGGTGGTTTTAGTTGCAGCAATGAGAACAGTAATAGCCAGCATTTATTAGGAATATATTGCTCTAAGTGCTTTACATGGATTGAGTTCTGACACAGTCATATAAAGTAGGTACTAATCAACTTAAAGGTGCAGAATCTGAGGTCCAGAGAATAAGGGGACAGCACTTGGGGCTGCTGGATGTGGTAGTACACTCTGTATCCTGTGCAAGGGAACCCAGTTGAGGTAGGGCTGAAATTTGACTAACCACTATTTGGATAGCTGTGTGTCTTAGCACCAGGATGTACCAGCTCAGAGGACATATCTTTCCCTGAATTATAAGGGGCTCTCTGCTGCTAAGTAGTGTGACCACACTGCCAGAATTTTGAAAATGTACAAAAGCACTGTATCGGCCAGCAGCAGTGCTTCTGTTGCTGGTTTTTTTTTTTTTGATGGGGTCTTGCTCTGTTATCCAGGATACAGTGCAGTGGTGCAATCTTGGCTCACTGCAATGTCCACCTCCTGGGTTCAAGTGATTTTCCTGTCTCACCCTCCTGAGTAGCTGGGATTACAGGCGTGTGACACCGTGCCCAGCTAATTTTTTGTACTTTCTGTAGAGATAGGGTTTCACCATGTCGGCAAGGTTGCTCTCAAACTCCTGACCTCAAGTGATCTGGGGTGAGCCTTGCAAAGTGCTGGGATTACAGGCATGAGCCACCACCACCTGACCAGTTGCTGGTGTTTTTATCTCTTTACAGATTAAAAGCACAGAGAGGTTAAAATACTGACCTCAGCCACAAAGCAAAATAAGAGTCAGAGGATGTCTCGACAACAAGGTCAAATCTCTCAACTAGGTTCCTAAATATTTTCTTTTTGAGGTTTGTCATAAAAGAATTATACTCAGAAAGGGTAAGGAAATCATATAACTCCTTCCTGTCTGCCACTACACTGCTCACCAAACAAGGTAAAGTTACATAGTATGACATAGAAGTCCAAACTACAAAATACCCACCAATAAATGAAACATGTCAATATCTAATATGCATGGAAGTTCTTCATGGCTGTCATTAGGCACCAATGCTAGAGATTTAAAGAAAAATACATTAGGATATTTCATATGCCAAAATATGTTAAAATGTTTATAATCTGCTTTAAATTTATCTTCTTGTGAGATATGTGAGAATTTATAAGCTACAGCTTATATATAAGACAACCAGTACTACTAAATATTTAATTCATTATTGAAAGAAGCTGTACCATTAAAAACAAAATTTCAGAGGATGAGAAATTACCATAACATGTTATAAATGTATTAATACTCACATGCAAAAAGTTTACAAAAATGTCCTTGCACCACTGAAAGTGATGCCACTGTCCAGTGTGCTGCGGCAAATCTCGTCAATGACCTAAGACAGTCATCCTAAAATAAAGAAACCAGTACAATTAACAAAAAAACCAACAGGCAAAGCAGTTCTCTTTCAGGAATGCTAGTTCAGAGCACAGCTGGATGCACAATGAAACTGCTCTAGACGGTATGGAACTAAATCTACGACATCTCCATGACATGCCTCTAACACAGGATAAATGGAATAGGAAATGTCTAAGTGTAATGCTGAATAAACGAAATCTATCCCTTTGCCACCATGTTGCTGGTTTTCTCTGGAAAAGAAAAGAATATAGAATATATGCATCAGACCGAAAGCAAGGGACACTCCCAAGATGTGGATGCAGGCCGGGAGCAGTGGCTCACGCCTGTAATCCCAATACTTTGGGAGGCCGAGATGGGCAGGTCACCTGAGGTCAGGAGTTCGAGACCAGCCTGTCCAACATGGAGAAACCCTGTCTCTACTAAAAATAAATTAGTCAGGCATGGTGGCGGGTGCCTGTAGTCTCAGTTATTCAAGAGGTTGAGGTAGGAGAATCGCTTGAACCCTGGAGGGAGAGGTTGCAGTGAGCTGAGATCACACCACTGCACTCCAGCCTGGAAAACAGAGCAAGATTCCATCTCAAAAAACAAATAAACAAGCCAAGATGCGGATGCAGTATTTCTATGTTTATTCTAGAGAGATACTCTAAAACATGTATTTCTTATGTTTATCCTAAAGAGATACTCTAAAATGTGGATACTCTTTCTTAAAATGTAGAGTATCCTAAAGAGATACTCCGAATATTGGGGAAACTGTCCAAGAAGATGGTGGCACAAATGAGGGTGCCCACAGCTATTAGAAACTGTTATGAGGACTAAATAAGCAGTAATAAGAAAACTCTTGATTTAAAGAATACCACAGCAACAAAGCTACATGTGAGTACCAATTGAAATCAAGAATAAACATGCTAATGGAAAAAGATGGAATGTGATAAGTAGATGACTTTACTCTTCCTGCTTGTTTTTTCATTTTCCAAATTTTCTGTAATGTTTGGTTCAATAAATATTGAGGTCCTACTATATACATTAGATCCTGGTTCTGAAGATCTTCAAATAAAACCCATTCTCCCTCTCCTGCTCTCAAAGAGCTTAAAGCCCTGGGGGTAGGAAAGGAAGAAAGTCGGGAAGGAGACAGGCATCACAGATGAGAGATCTCTAATTCACAGTACAGGGCTCAGAGGGCTTTCTAAAGGAAGGGAAAGCTTGAACAGCATCTGAAAGAGTAGCAGTCTGCTTAGGGTACTCTAGGCAGAGGAAATGGAATGTGCAAAGGCGTGGGGACTAGCACTGAGGAACTGGCAGTGATTCTACAAATCTGGACCACAGGGCTGGGAACTGGCAGGAGGTGATAATGGAGAAACAGGTTAAGTTTGTAAATGTATGAAGAATACGATCAGGATTGCTTTTGAGGAGCCCCTCTGATAATGTATTAGAGAAGGGTGAGATTCGGGGTTAAAAACTGCTACAATAATCTAGGCAAGAAATGATGTGGGGCTGAACCAAACAAGTAGCAGAAGGCATGGTGAGAATTTGTCAGACTCTGCTGGCCAAGAGAATGGGAATGCCCAGGCTAAATAATGTATCTAGGCCAGGAACAGTGGGTCATGCCTGTAATCCCAGCATTTTGGGAGGCTGAGATGGGCAGATCACCTGAGATCAGGAGTTTGAGACCAGCCTGGCCAACATGGTAAAACTCCATCTCTACTAAAAATACAAAAATTAGCTGGGCGTGGTGGCGTGCACCTGTAATCCCAGCTACTCGGGAGGCTGAGACAGGAGAGTTGTTTGAACCTAGGAGGCAGAGGTTGCAGTGAGCCACGATCGTGCCATTGCACTCCAGTCTGAGTGACAGGACAAGACTCCATATCAAAAAAAACAAAAACAAAAACAAAAACAAAACACTTCAATTTTCTGGTTTCTCCTGGATGAATAGTGGTGAAATTAACTAAAAGAGGGACTATAGGAAGAAAAATTAATTTGGATTGTTGAATTTTAGGTACCTGTAGGAGATCCAGGTGAAAAAATAAAGCAGGCAGAGAAAACCTAGGCCTAAGATAAAGATCTGGGTTGGAGATACACAGGTGGGGATCATTTGGATATAACTGAAATCAGAGGCATAGATGGGGCTGATCAGGGAAGAGTATTAGATGGCAGAACTCTGGAGGTTTAAAAATGACAACTGCAGGATGGAGGAGGGAGAGGAGGCTGAGAGGCAGCAGCCACAGATGTAGAAAGAAAGCCAGGAGTGTCACAGAAATTAAGAGAAAAAATGAGTTTCAGAACGAAGAAGGAATGGAGAGAAATAAAAAGTTTCAGAACGAGCAATTAAGTAGAGGTTTCAAAGAAAAGGGCTAAAAAATGCCCACACAAAATGATAATTAGGAGATCATTTGGTGAACTTGGAAAAAGATATTTCATGGAAGTGATAAAGTGTTAGAAGTAGAGCCCAATTGCAGGAGTTGAAATATGAATGGTTAGCAAGAAAGTGGAGCTAGAATATACATTCTTCTTCTTCTTTTTTTTTTTTGTAAGATCGGATGTTGCTCTGTTGCATAGGCTAGAGTACAGGGGCACGATCATGGCTCACTGCAGCCTCGACCTCCCCAGCTCCAGCGATCTTCCCAACTCAGCCTCCTAAGTAGTTGGGACCACAGGAACATGCTATGCCACCACTCCTCGCCAATTTTAAAATTTGTGTAGAGATCAGGTCTCAATATTGCCCAGGCTGCAATATTCTTTTTTTTTGAGATGGAGCTTCACTTTTATTGCCCAGGCTGGAATGCAATGGCGCAATCTCAGCTCACTGCAACCTCCGCCTCCCAGGTTCAAGCGATTCTCCTGCCTCAGTCTCCTGAGTAGCTGGGACTACAGGCATGCACCACCACACCTGGCTAATTTTGTATTTTTAGAAGAGACTAGGTTTCTCCACGTTGGTCAGGCTGGTCTCAAACTCCCGACCTCAGGTGATCCTCCCACCTTGGCCTCCCAAAGTGCTGAGATTACAGGCACGAGCCACCGCACCTGGCCTCCTGAAGTTTATTTAAAAGATTAAACCACAGCCGTTACTTCTTTAATATCCTTACAGAAAGTGGGTTTTTACTACGAAAGAAGTGAATGTAGTAAGTAACTACTGCAGATCCGTAAGATTAAAAGAAGCAGAACCACCTAATTTCCATGCCCCCCTTTCATGAACTGAATAAACTGAGAACTTACCAGTCTGCAAGGTAAAGGACCAAACAATG
The DNA here is from genome assembly GCF_003255815.1 of Theropithecus gelada. Lineage (NCBI taxonomy): Eukaryota > Metazoa > Chordata > Mammalia > Primates > Cercopithecidae > Theropithecus > Theropithecus gelada. The sequence continues at coordinate 45,017,641 of NC_037671.1, read as the reverse complement.
GTTTATCTTCATCACTCAAAATTCTTTCTACAGATTAAAGATGGTTAAAATGGTAAATGTTATGTTATGAATATTTTAATACAATTTTTTAAAAAAGGTTAAAAAACCCCCAATTCTACAGAAAGTACAATATTGTCAAGTTTCAGAATCTGCAAAGTCATTTCACAAGAATTACATTTGGTTACAAAGTAAAAATGAACAGCACATTCCTTCAACTGACAAGAAGCTATAATCACCACCAAGAGTTCTCTTGTTGCTGTGGTTAATTTATGAACTATCAATCTAGTATTTTGTCAGTACACTACATTTCTTGCTTCTAAGTCTTTTTATTATTTCTTCACGTTGTTACCCACTTTAAACATTTCATTTAAAAAACAAGATTCTACACCTAATTCATATCAACAAATGCTTGTGATATACAGAGAAACAGCTGTCAATCCCTCACCTATGCTTTGGATGGTGTATGCACAGCTACCCCAACACATTATGGGAACACGAGGATCCTCTTCATTGGGATGAACCTTTAGTCCCACCTTGTAGGTAGCAGTTCCAAATGTCGTTAGCATTTCTTTTATGCTCTCGGAATAAGGGTTCCTGAAGTAAACATGTATAAAATTAGCTCAGAGTCATATACCAAGAAATGTCATAGAAAATGTGCACATATCAAATGGTTCAGTTTCTTAACAGCTCTTTGCTACATTGAAATTGAACCACTTCACATATATCCAGAGATAATTGTATGCAAAGTGATCAGAGATAATGCAAACTGCCCCTGCTCAAGAGGAGTTACTCTTTGATTTAGCAGGGGTGAGGCACAGGGCTGAAAACAGGGTGCTGGGCAAAAGCCTCCATACTACACAGTGAGATCCTTGACCCTGTTTCCCATCCTGAGAACAGCAGCAATGTATACCCACTGCCGCAGAGATTAGTTTTTCCAGTGAACAATCCTCAGGGGAAAGTTGTTTTTACACACTGACATTTGGGGGTCACCAAGTAAACGACTGGAGGTGTCCTGATCACCTAACTGTGAGGCTTACAAGTCAGCAAGCTCCACCTGTCCACCAGGTATCCTTATGCTTAGTTATCCAAGGACTAATAAACATTTAAGGAAAGCATCAAAGAGATAAACCAAAACAAAGAAGCGGAGAAACAGAACTCAGGGAAAACAGAGACAACATCGAAAGCAAAAAACTTTTAAGAAAATTAGGGTATCAGTTCAATAGGGGCAATAGTGAGCTAACAGATCTACCTCAAATAACAAAATCCAAGAGAAAATTATTTAAGAAACGACATAAAAAATTCTCAGAAATGAAGGACATGAATGTTCAGATTCAATAGGTTTATTGAATGCCTAGCAAAATGAATAAAAAGAGTCACATACCAAGAAATATCATAAAAAATTTCAGAACACTGAAGAGATAAAGAGAATATCTTACAATTTTCAGAAGTAACAGAGTTACAAGCCTGGGTGCAGTGGCTCATGCATGCCTAGCATTTCGGGAGGCCAAGATGGGTGAATCACTTGAGGTCAGGAGTTTGAGACCAGCCTGGCCAACATGGTGAAACCCTGTCTTTACTAAAAATACAAAAAATGAGTGGGGCATGGTGGCACGTGCCTGTAGTCCCAGCTACTTGGGAGGCTGAGGCACGAGAATTCCTTGAACCTGGGTGGCAGAGGTTGCAGTGAGCTGAGATTGTGCCACTGCACTCCATCCTGGGTGACAAGAACGATACTCTGTCTCAAAAAAGAAGAAAAAAAAAAAAAGAAGTAATAGAGTTATAAAGGAACCAGGCTTGGTGGCTCACACCTGTAATCCCAACTACTCAGGAGGCTGAGGTGGAAGGATCACCTGAGCCCAGGAGTTCAAGGCCAACCTGGACAACATAGAACTCGTCTCTAAAAAAGTTAAAAAAAAAAAAAAAAGTGGCTGGGTGCAGTGGCTGACACCTGTAATTGCAGCACTTTGGGAGGCCGAGGGGGGCGGATCATCTGAGGTCAGGAGTTTGAGACCAGTCTGGCCAGCATGGTGTGAAACCCCGTCTCTACAAAAAATACAAAAATTAGGCAGGTGGCCAGGTGCGGTGGCTCACTCCTGTAATCGCAGCACTTTGGGAGGCTGAGGTGGGTGGATCACGAGGTCAGCAGATCGAGACCATCCTGGCTAACATGGTGAAACCCTGTCTCCACTAAAAATACAAAAAATTAGCCAGGCGTGGTGGTGGGTGCCTGTAGTCCCAGCTACTACGGAGGCTGAGGCAGGAGAATGGTGTGAACCCAGGAGGCGGAGGTTGCAGTGCGCCGAGATCACGCCACTGCACTCTAACCAGGGCGACAGAGTGAGACTCTGTCTCAAAAAAAAAAAAAAAAAAAAAAAAAATTAGCCAGGTGTGGCGGCTCACGTCTGTAATCCCAGCTACTTGGGAGGCTGAGACAGGAGAATCGCTTGAACCCAGAATACAGAGGTTGCAGTGAACTGAGATTGTGCCACTGCACTCCAGCCTGGGTGACAGAGTGAGAAACTGTCTCAAAAAAAACAAAAACGAAAACAAAAATTTACAAAGGAACAGGAATTAGAATGGGATTAATTTCTCAATGGATATAGAATTTAGTAAAATAATGCCTTCAAAATCTAGATGAAAAGTTACTTCTAACCTAGAATTCTATACCCAAACTATCAATTGAGCATATGAATAAAATAAACATATTTTCAAACATGAAAATACACCATCCAGGTGTCCTTTCTTAGGAATCTGCAAAAAGAGCAAGTACTTAAGAAAGAGGAAGATACTCAATCCAGAAAATAAGAGGAGCAGGACCCAAGAGAAGTGACAGCTGTGCCCCCTCCCGCCTGCAGGAGAACAGAGGCTGTGTGGGGGAAGGAGGACCCAGCAACAGAAGACCATCTGACAGATCTGAGCACTTAGAATTAAGTTGTTAGGAGGCTGGGTGTGGTGGCTCACGCTTGTAATCCCAGCACTTCGGGAGGCTGAGGCGGGTGGATCACCTGAGGTCAGGAGTTAGACCTGACCTAGGCAACATGGAGAAACTCCGTCTCTACTAAAAATACAAAAATCAGTCTGGCGTGGTAGCTCATGCCTGTAATCCCAGCTACTTGGGAGGTTGAGGCAGGACAATTGTTTGAACCCAGGAGGGGAGGCTGCAGGGAGCTGAGATCATGCCACTGCGCTCCAGCCTGGGTGACAGAGTGAGACTCTGTCTCAAAAAAAAAAAAAAAAACAAAAAAAAGAAAGAAAAAAAGAAAAGTTGTTAGACATTGGACAGATCTACTGCACCATTCAGGAAAAAAAAAAGAAAAAAGAAAAAAAGAAATACATACATAGAAAACAAATACATGAAAACGACAAGGTAATTATTAACTATAAGACAAAACTGTACGAGAAAGGAAATATAAATCTAATATGCAACTTGTATCAGCAGAAACACAGTTATTATAATGTAAAAACTGACAACTAGATTTAACCAAAAATTGTGGAATAATTTACTAGTCAACAGTGAAGATACTGTCTAATTAGAAATATGGAAGTAAATACTAGAAGTGACAAATAAAATGACAGGACTGGTGGAGTGTGGCAGACAGAAGATTGAAGTTTTTTTCTTCCTTTTTCTTTTTTTTTGAGATGGAGTCTCAGTCTGTCACCCAGGCTGGAGTGCAGTGGCGCAATCTCGGCTCATTGCAACCTCTGCCTCCCAAGTTCAAGCGACTCTTCTGCCTCAGCCTCCCAAGTAGCTGGGATTACAAGCGTGCACCACCACGCCTGGCTAATTTTTGTATTTTTAGTAGAGACAGGGTTTCACCATGTTGGCTAGACTGGTCTTGAATTCCTGACCTCAAGTGATCTGCCCGCCTTGGCCTCCCAAAGTGCTGGGATTATAGGTGTGATGTTTTTTCTATTCAAGTCTTCTAGGTCTGTATTTATTGAGTTACTTGGTACATGCCAGGCATAGCTTTCAGGTAGCTCTATGTACATTATGTCACTTTATCCTAATAAGAACTATGAATTATCCTCACTTAACAGATGAGGGAACTGAGGTACAGCGAGGTCAAGCAATTTGCTCAAAGTTGCACAGCTAAAAAGTGGTGGTGCTGGGAACTGAATCAACCAGTCTAGCTCCAGAATCTATGCTATACCTTGTAACTAACTGGCTATGGGGTAAAGTAGGGTGGAAAATATTCTAGTTTTAATCCTGGGTTGCCAAAAGCTTGGTTAGGTCATTCATAGAAATTCTGAAGTCAGACAGAAGTGCGGGATCCTTCGGGGAAGCTGAGCAGTTTGTGTTTAGAATTACTGATTAGATGTCATCAAGGAGAGCCAGGTAAAGAAAGGGTTGTGGAGGGGGTCAGCAATGCTGACTAGGAGAGGGTGGTGAGAGTTAACCACGCCACATCATTCTTAGATTTTTTTAATGTACTGCAATAAATACAATCATGTAATGCTTAAAGTTTTTTTGTTGTTTTGAGACAGGGTCTCACTCTGTCACCCAGACTGGAGTGCAGTGGCAAAATGAAGGCTCACTGCAGCTTCTACCTCCTGCCTCAGCCTCTGCTTAAACTTTAGAACTAAAGATCAGTATCCTATAACATTTTGCTCCCTCCCTCGTTTGCCAAATCATATTCCTCCTAACTGCTGATTTAATCATCATTTCAAATGGGTCAAATTTTAAAGGAGTAAAATAATATACTCACTTAGGATGAAAATCAGGCCTGAACCCTTCAGGGAGCTGTAACTCATCCATATTTTCTGAATTCTTTGTAGGCGCATTATCTATAGAAACAGGCATTTTATACCATTATTCAATACATGACAATATTCCTAAAAGTATAGCCATATAGGTCAAAGAAATTAAAAACAACAGGAAAAAAATTCCCTAATAAAAACTGGCATAACCACCATATGAAGCATGAAAACACTATTGCTCTAGCTGACCAAGGCCCTTTCTTATCTATGCTTTTCCTTACAGTACAGCCACTAAAATGAAAACAAGAGTAGCTATTCTGTTTCTATGAAAACCAATGATATAAATTCTGTTCATACTACGTTCCCACAAGGTCATAAGTGCAGTGCATGGTCTATGAAACTTGGGAAGCCTTTGGTAATGCCAACAGTAAGGTGAGTTAGCCCACCAAGAACTGAAGCTAGCTCTGCAACACTCAGTTACATCTCCCCCACCTCCAGAAGCTCTTCAATAAAATGGGGGAATAAGTGAGAAGTGTTTGTTATAAACTTCACATGAGCTTGTGTGTTTAAGGAATTAGGAGTAATGCAGTAAAGTCAAATTTAGTTTATTAAGACAATGAAAATTAGAATGAGTCAAAATTTTAAGTGGGAGGTTTCACTTTTAAACAATTTCTTCTGGAAATACATTTTCTGATGACCTCGGACTTTAGGGAAAAATGAAAACAGGTTACCGGAACTTACTAGGAGTACTTTCTTCTTTCCTAAGAAACTGTAATGCTTTTATTTGCTGAGATATTGTTCTAATCCACTGAGTCAGATTTGGTTGGTCTGAAAAATTTAACCTGCTAGAAAAGATTATAGAGAGTATTTAGTGTTTTATTATTGTTCCTTAAGATACAAAAGACTCCTTAAATGATCACAGGCATATTTTAGACACATTCCAAATATTAAAAACAAAAAAGAGAAGGGAAAATTCGTTGCATTAAAAAAATTAGGATATTGGCCAACGGAAATGAATATATTATTTGTCAATATGATGGTAATAACACTGTATTAAAAATCTCACTCTTCAGTACTGGAATTTGCTAGAATTTCTTAAGTATCATAATCACCATCACTATTAATATCTACCAAGTGCTTATTATGTTACAAGCATTTAGTGAAGCATTTTACTGTAAATATCTTATGGTATTAGACTTAATCCTCAAAATATCCCTATATTTTGTTTCAGGTTGTAGTATTATTGCATAGGTTGTATCCCTATATTGTATTATTTGTATAGGTTGTATTACTACATTTTGTAATAGGTTTTATTATTATCCCCATTTTACAGATGAGGAAACTGAGGTTTAGAGCTATGTAACTTGACTAAGGCCGAATAAGGGACAAAGCTAGCATTCAAATTTGGCTCTGTAAGATTCCAAAGCCTGTGTATTTTTATGATTATATTCGAATATGACTAAACCATAATTGAATCTCATGGGCAAAACCCAAAAAGTGGACCAATAAAGTGACAGGTGAAATCCAACAGGAACGATTTCTTCTTATACACAGTTAATCCTCAATCTAACAATAATTAATTTCTTTATCAGTTCAAATGCAGATAAGTACCATGATATTCTTCTATAATTAAAAAGCATGAGCTTACACTCAAATCTACTAATATTTTAAGAACATTTTGTGGTAGCATAGACTAAGACACCAAAGTTTGAACTCCTAAAACTGACAAGAAAAAAATGACTTTGCTTTGAACTGAATCCAAATAACACAGAAATGGATCATTTATACTCACATAACTTAATATTTGTGCATGCAAGGTACGCAGCATAATTCTTTTTTTTTTTTTTTTTGAGACGGAGTCTCGCTCTGTCGCCCAGGCTGGAGTGCAGTGGCCGGATCTCAGCTCACTGCAAGCTCCGCCTCCCGGGTTCCTGCCATTCTCCTGCCTCAGCCTCCCAAGTAGCTGGGACTACAGGCGCCCACAACCGCGCCCGGCTAATTTTTTGTATTTTTAGTAGAGACGAGGTTTCACCGTGGTCTCGATCTCCTGACCTTGTGATCCGCCCGCCTCGGCCTCCCAAAGTGCTGGGATTACAGGCGTGAGCCACCGCGCCCGGCCAGCATAATTCTACATTGAGAAATGAAGTTCAGATTTGAATAGCAGACATTATCAAATTCATACTTGAAATGACTATGTCCAATACTCATAATTAAAAGCATCCAAAAAATTATGAAGTTACAGAAATTTTCCATTTTATTTTTTTTCGTCTGCTAGACAAATTCTAAAAGAGCTAAAAATATGGAACACTTCACAAATTTGTGTGTCATCCTTGTGAAAGAGCCATGCTAATCTTCTCTTTATCGTTCCAATTTTAGCGTATGTGCTACTGAAGCAAGCACTTATTTTATTTTTGAGACTGGGTTCTGCTGTGTCACTCAGGCTGAAGTGCAACGGCATGATCAAAGCTCACTGCAGCCTTGACCCAAGCGAGCCTCCCACCTGAGTCTCCCAAGTAGCTGGGACTATAGGCATATGCCACTACATCCAGCTAACTTTTTATTTTTTGTACAGACAGGGTCTCATTATGTTGCCAAGGATGGTCTTGAACTCCTGGGCTCAAATGATCCTCCCACCTTGGCCTCCCAGAGTGCTAGGATTATAGATGTGAGCCACAATGCCCAGCTGAGATTTTTCCATTTAAAATATAGCAACAGATTTTCACTTTTTTGCCTGGTTCTTGAAACTATGAATGGCTAGTACATTGCAAAAAGTTTTATACGATTTTCAGACTGTCCTATAAAGTCAGTTTGAGTTGTTCCATCTCCCCCTACCAGTTTACTGAGCATCTCTTGAAAAGTGCATGGAAGATATTAAAAGTAGGGTCCTTAGAAATAAACCAAATACTTGGTTTTCATAAATACACAGGAATTTTACAGCTTGGAAACTTAAATTTTCACCTGCTCCTCTCTAAAAACTAAAATGATATTCCACAGGTCTGCTAGAAGAAAATGACCAGAGTTTGGAAAGTATCTGGAAAACACTATGCAACTGCCTACGCTAAGTCTTCCTCCCTGATTTATTATTTCATTATCTTCAAAGCAAACTATGGCTTTGTTATGAGTTGTCATGAGCCAAAACTTACTTGTTAAAAATATTTCTTGGAGGAAGCAGCAGAGGAATAACAGTATTACTCAAGCATTCACAAAGGGGGCAAAGGAATTCTCCGTTTTCTACATCATAGCTTGTATGTAAGCGTAATCTCTGTTGCCTTCGCTGTTCTTTAGCTTGAACGGAATCAAAATACCTTTACAATTAGAGAACATGAGGTATCAAAACAATGGTAATTTATATAAATGACAGCCACAAGCTTCAACATTTTAAATAATTTGTTTCCACAAATAGTTCAAAAATGAAAAATCTTAAACTAAATTATTTTTAACATGATTTTTGAGTGATTTTAAAAATCCAAATGGATTAAAGGTTCTAAAACAGGAAAATAAAAAAAAAGACTGCCATGTAAAAAAGCATTTACAAAGCAGCAACAAAAATTTCTTGGTGCCACTGTTCTCTTGCCACTTCCCCAAGGCTGGTGGCTATTTGTTTGTTTTTTTGAGATGGAGTGTCGCTCTGTCACCCAGGTGGGAGTGCAGTTGCACGATCTTGGTGCACGGCAACCTCCACTTCCCACATTCAAGCAATTCTCCTGTCTCAGCCTCCCAAGTAGCTGGGACTACAACGTGGTGGCTAGTTGTTAGGGGTAGTTCATAATAACTGGGTGAGCATAGTTCTAGAATAATATTGATTTGTTGGTTTTGCAGAAGCATAGAAAACACCAAGGTAGAACAAATTCAGGACATCTCATCTTATCACAGGGAGCCAGTAAAATTTTGGGAAGTAACAAAGCAAATATTAACATCTATGGAATCAAGAGTTGTCCACCCTGGACCCAAAGAAAGACAACATTACCCTTCTAGGGTTTATCCTACTGTAAAAACCCTTTTCTTCATCCACAGACTGACACAGATCCACTTCCTTCTTTGGAAGATAAAGAAGAGACTTGGATATAAAGCTAAATTAAAAAATATATCTGACATACTTTACATCTATGACAAGGCAAATAACTTTTGTTATTAGGCAAAAATATAGACTTTTTTCTTCAACATTTTTAGTTCTTTTCCTTTTTTCTAGAATAAAATTTCCTCTATGTTAAAAATTTTGAGCCCTTAAACTTCTCTTGAAAATATTAAGCACATACATTACCTTTGCCAACAATGGGCATGCATAATGTGCCCACAGCTACTAGTGTGTGTTCCACAAGACAGATCAGGGTGCATGAATAATGGATCATATTTTTCTGCATTACAAAACAAAAACAAAAAACAAAACAAAAAAATGAAGCATTTAATTTTCCTATAACAAATGTGCAAGTTTAAATTGTAAAATCTTTGATAAAGACTTGTAAATTTGAAATGAAATGCTAGTTTATTCCTTTTGAGATACCAATAATTTATGCAAGACTTTGGATTATTCAGAAAGCAGGACTCTAATTTTCACCATCCACAGCAAATTAATTAAACATTCTCAAATTGTAAACTGAAATTAGAACTATGAATTTAAATATATCCAATGTTTTGAACATTTCACACTTTCAGGGTACTGAGGTATTCCAATTCCTCCCATTGTACCCTGAACTCCAGGTAAAAGAGCTACTCTCTTCACCGGGCTGCCTTACGTGCGTTCAGGACAGCTGGGTTACAATGATCGCTAATAAAAAATGTTTTGGCAGTAATGGGGCGCCCCCTAGAGGACAGACTGCTTAACGACACTCATACAGCAAATAATCACATCAGAGCCGAAGTGACAACAAAAAATCTAAGCATAGACCAGATCAGATGGGGAAAAAAAAAAGTAATTCAGAGTCTTCTGTCCTGGTGTCCTGGTGCTAATTTTTATATTCAAATGGGATGAAAAATCAAGAAAAACAAGATGGATGTCTGGCTTCTTTTGGAATTTTTTGAATTCTTTATATAAATTAGTATAATCTTAGAAATTTCCTAACACTCTAGAAAGAATTATTTTTAATTTGCTTTAATAGTTTTAATTTGCTTTAACACTAGAACAGTGCAAACGTCAAAGCATTAAGAAAATCCACTTATAGCCAGCTAATGCTTTTTCTTCAAGAAGTAACAAATTAAATAAAATTAACAACTCCGTCTTTGGCCTGGAATGAAATTTATAAAGCACCAACTTTAAATGGCTATTTCTTTTTTTTTTGGCAGAGTCTCGCTCTGTCGCCCAGGCTGGAGTGCAGTGTTACATCTTGGCTCACTGTAGCTCCTCCTCCCGGGTTCACGCCATTCTTCTGCCTCAGCCTCCCAAGTAGCTGGGACTACAGGTGCCTGCCACCATGCCCGGCTAATTTTTTTTCATATTTTTTAGTAGAGATGGGGTTTCACTGTGTTAGCCAGGATGGTCTTGACCTCCTGACCTCGTGATCTGCCCGCCTCGGCCTCCCAGAGTGCTGGGATTACAGGCGTGAGCCACTGCACCTGGCCTTTAAAAAAAAAAAAAAAAGACAGGGTCTTGCTCCGTCGCCCAGGCTGGAGGGCAGTGGTGCAATCTCAGCTCACTGCAACCTCCACCTTCTAGGTTCAAGCAATTCTCGAGCCTCAGCCTCTTGAGTAGCTGGGACTACAGGTGCGCACCACCACATTCAGCTAATATTTTTGTACTATTAGTAGAGACGGGGTTTCGCCATGTTGGCCAGGCTGGTCTCGAACTCCTGACCTCAGATGATCCACCTGCCTTGGCCTCCCAAAGTGCTGGGATTACAGGCATGAGCCACCATGCCCAGCCCAAATGACCATTTTTAAAGATGAAGCAGACCAATCTTTAGTAAGTAGGATACAAAGACTTTCTTTAAAGAGAGAAGGTAACTCTAAAAGTGGCTCTCAAACCTCGTTTCACACTGCAGTGTGAAAGGCAAGGGCTAAAGAAGTGCTCTGGGAATTTCCAAGACACAGTTCCTACTCTCAAGAAGTTTACTGTGTATCGCTCAAGCATATGCACACAGAGCACAACCTACAAGCAGAGAAATAAATGTGTCAGTGGTGGACAAAATCATGTACAGACTGGATCTCCCTGCTTTACTTCCTCAGTTGCTGAAAGAGGGCCCTCAACTGTCCTGCACAGTAATCTGTATCTCAAGAATCTGCTTTCTGGGGAACCCGATCTGTGGTGGTATCACTATTCTAAGTCAGAATTTGGCTCAAGGATTGCCTCTTACATAGGTAACTCTCTATCACTGTTCTCAGAAGATTCCACTCAGGCTCTATCAATAAGACAAAGCAATTATTATTTCAGTGTGTCAACAAATGACCAAGGCTTTGCAAGTGTACTGAAGCATGGGAAAGACTGTGAAATGCCAAAGTATGTAATGTTACATCACAAAGAAAAGCTTTACTTTGAATCCCTGCTATTTATCAGCTATATGATTCAGGTATAACTTTCTGGAGTGGTTCCACATCTGCCAAGTGGGGAATTCCTGCCTAAGTTACCTGCCAAAGATACCATCCAAGTCTATGGAGTCATTCTTAGATTTAAAAAATCTCAATGTATCATCAACCACATTAACTGGCAGTTGTTATTAATCGGGAAGATGAGGATCTAGCTATGACTTACCTGGATCTTGAATAAATTTACTTCTGTTTTTTGATAATACAGTTGATCTCTGAACAAATGCTGCCAAGACCATTGCCCTGCTTTCCACTTTAACTTCTTGCTCCTCTTGACACAATATACATGTAACGAATTGTCTTTGTTCAGGAACCTGAGTTTGTGTGGGGCCCAGCGCTGTAAGTGTCATATCTGAAACCACAGGGCTGCAATACAAGGGTTATGAATATAATTAACGATCCCAAAAACTTTCTACATAATCATAAAATAGCAGACTACAGGTATGTATGTGTGCATATACATATATATCTATATATTTTTTAAATTTTATTTTTTTCTTTTTGAGATGGAGTCTCGCTCTGTCACCCAGGCTGGAGTGCAATGGTGCGATATCGGCTCACTGCAAGCTCCGCCTCCCGGGTTCACGCCATTCTCTTGCCTCAGCCTCCGGAGTAGCTGGGACTACAGGTGCCCGCCACCATGCCCAGCTAATTTTTTGTATTTTTTAGTAGAGACAGGGTTTCACTGTGTCAGCCAGGATGGTCTCGATCTCCTGACCTCGTGATCCGCCTGCCTCGGCCTCCCAGAGTGCTGGGATTACAGGCGTGAGCCACTGTGCCCGGCCCACTTTTATTTTTTATTTATTTTTTTGAGATGGAGTCTTGCTCTGTTGCTTAGGCAGGAGTGCAGTGGCATGATCTCAGCTCACTGCAACCTCCACCTCCCAGGTTCAAGCAATTCTCCTGCCTCAGCCTACTGACTAGCTGAGATTATAGGTGCACACCACCACGCCTGGCTAATTTTTTTTTTTTTTTGTATTTTTAGTAAAGACAGGGTTTCACCATGTTGGTCAGGCTGGTCTCGAACTCCTGACCTTGTGATCTGCCCGCCTCGGCCTCCCAAAGTGCTGGGATTACAGGTGTGAACCACCGTGTCTGGCCAGGCATGTATATATTTAACACATGGTTTTGATAACTTGGATTGTCAAGTCTTTGGTATGTATCAAAACCATCTCCTTTAATTCTCACAGCAATCTAATCTGCAACACAGATGTCACACACTCTAGATAACTGAGTGTAGTGTACTCATTCTTTCATGAATGTCCAAGATCTTCTGCAGAAAATACCCTACTATATTACCATATCTATATTCAGAGATTTCTAAGATTAAATCTTCTAAATGGAGGTCACAAAATTTACCTATGAATTCTAATAAATTACTTTAGGTTTAAAAATATACTTACAAGGAAAAAAAGCAACACTGCCCCTAGTTGGGAACAACTGGTCAATAAATTAATTTTTTTTAATACCTATTATCAAGAACAGCAGAGGTTGAGGCATCCAGTTCTAATGTCTGCTGAAAGAGTTCTTTGTTTTCATCAATAAAATGCCGCTGCATTTCAGACATCTGAGCCATGATCTTTTCTCTGCGCAGTCTGGCAATCTCTGCTTTTCTCTTCCTCTCAGCTTTGTCTTTGTCCCTTGAACTCTGAAATTATGCTCCATTCAATTAGACTATTAGATGCTAAAACACACATTTTTTTTCCAAAGCAGAAATATCTTCATTGTAAATACCAATTAAAAACTATTCTACAATCTCACTTAGACAAGAGAAAAGACTCTTAAGTTGACCTAACGTGTTTTAAAGGGAAAAAGCAGACAAAAAATTGCTACAACAAATAGAGATAAATAGTGGCATATTTGTTGGAATTTCAGTGTTGTAACTGGCAACTTAGTGTAGATAAATTTAATTTGTTCATACTGAACTTGCTATAATTTTTTAGCATTATCACACTTTACTGTTTATACCTCTTCCATTATGGTTCCTTCTGTCTCTGCCACGGGACTGGTAGGTGAACTCTCCCTCATCTTTTTAACAGCATTAAAAGTCTACAAAAAAAAAAAAAGTATCAGTATCCTGTATGAAATATCATCACAATGTACACGTAACAAATATTTAATATTTCTCACAAAAAGCAGAAGAATGTAGGAAATTTTACCTTCAATATCCACCGAATCATGTCTTTGTGAACTTCTAGGTAGGGAGCATTTTGTAGTGTTTCCAGCATAGCTAGTATGCTAGGAGAGTTTTTTGGCGCTTCGCCAGGTTCTATGTCAGAAAAATAAAAGGCACAATAACAACAGCTAACACTTCATAGTACTTATTCCTATGCACAGGAACATAAATGCAGTTGCTTATAACACCTATTGCCCATAATTTGATTATGACTCTACCAAAGAGATTTTCAATACTTCTTGAGAATGTGACATATGTGCCTTTTACAAACAAGTTGCCAACAACTAGAATTCTTTAAGCATTCAAAAGTGACTTTTAATAGGAAACGAATTTGCTAAAATGTATTTTAGCAAAATTATATACAAATTCAGCTAAAAATAACTGGTGTACTTGAGATTTTACAGGTCTAAAAATAAACTAGCATTAAGAGGTGCACATATGTACAAATATGTTTATTTGACCATTGCCTTTAATAAAAACTAGATTCAGAATAAAATGAATTTCTTCCCCTAGGAATTCACTGTTTATTTGAATATAAGAGTTAAGTCCATATTTTCTATTAGTCTGCAGTCAGAAATGTTCAATTATCGATTTTCTTGATTTTGGTGCTGCCATTCTGGAAAAATGTGCCTTCTTCCTAAGAGGGAAGAGATTGACCTTTGTGATCTTTAATATTCTATCACATCTAAAACTCTGTGGCGTGCATTAGGGATGTGACTCTAGATAAGGGAGAGGTTTCTTTGCAAATAAATCGTGTGTCTTAATTATGTAAAATGTCTAAAGACAAATTAAGAGTAACGTTGAGGGAAAATGATGATCCTTTAATAAAAAGGAAAGAGAGAGTAAGAGAGAACCTAATATATATATATATTTTTTGAGACAGAGTCTCACTCTGTTGCCCAGGCTGGAGTGCAGTGGTGTGATCTCAGCCCACTGCGACCTCCACATCCTGGGTTCAAGTGATTCTCCTGCCTCAGTCTCCCGAGTAGCTGGGATTACAGGTGCCCACCACCACGCCCGGATAATTTTTGTATTTTTGGTAGAGACAGGTTTTGTCATGTTGGCCAGGTTGGTCTGGAACTCCTGACCTCAGGTGATTCACCCACCTCGGTCTCCCAAAGTGCTGGGATTACAAGCATGAGCCATCGTGCCTGGCCAAGAACCTAATATTTTACAGTGATGAGTGAATGAAATTAGGGAGTATTCTGTGTGGTTATCCTAAAATAAACACACCAGAAACAAAGAAAGCAAAAACCACAGTATTAATCCATAGAAACAATATGGTAGAGAAAAAGAATAGGTAAAAACTGGCATCCATGAATAAAGTGTTCAGTGGGGAAAGGTGGTTTCTCCTCTTTCTCTCATTTACTTGGATGAGGGCAAAAAGGAAAACTAGAGATCTAGAAGCAAACAAAATTACTCCTCCCTGTCCCCTGGTAGCGTAATTCTCACAGTTATCATTTAGGAAGAAATGGCATTGAACACATTTACAGAAATAATCCTTTTTAATCAAAGCATTTATAAACTCCTATCATAGCACCATAAATTCATTTAAAAACACCTCAGCAAATAGCTGACTACAGGTCTGTGGCAGGGAAAGTACAAGATGAGCTTGCGCATCTTTTGGGCCAGAAAGTGAGGTGGTACTTTCTGGCCCAAATGGGGCTGGGTGAAAAGGACACAGAAACCGACTAAATAAACTCCCACTGATCAAAGTGGGCATAATTTGAGCATCAAAAGGAATAATCATTATAAGTGACTATAAAACACTGAATAAGTAAAATGAATAATATTTTAAAAAACTCTAAACAAAAAACACTCAAAGTTGCCACAATTGCAGGTAACTATCAGGCCTGCCAATAGCTGATTATGAAAATTAGTAAATGAAAAGCTTTTCTTTGAGACGTGAAATATTATGTCTACAACAAAAGGTTCAAGAAAGTACGTAAATATAAAAGCAAATATAGCAAACTACTAAATCTAGGTAGTAGGTATATGAATGTTTACTGGACAATTCTTTCCATTTGTCTATATGTTTGAAATTTTTAAAATAAAAAGCTAGAAAAACTCCCTGGCCTTCTTTCAAAAAGTCACATTTCTTTATATGAAATGACAATCTAATCCCCTATAATTTTTATTTGTTTTCAATACTGTAGAATCTTATGTCAACCACAGCTGACTGTAACTTTGAACTTAGCCCTAGATATTTTTATAAAAATATAACAGGGTTTAATATAGTACCTTTACTACACAGATGAGTACATATAGCCTCAAACATTTAGATTAAATATTACCCTTTTAGAATCCATATGACCAAATAAGAGAGGTTATTAAGTGATTTCTTAAAATCATTTATATCGAGTTAGTTTAGTAAAAAGATATATACATACTTGATATCTTCTGAGTGAAGGTAAATGTTACCACATGCTCTTCTGTGACATTCTCTAAATGCTGTTTTTCTTCTTGTAGTGCCATTCCAATTAAATGTAACACCTTGAATAAATGTTTTGTAACTTTTAGTAACAATTAAAAAAACCAAGCACATATTTTAATAAGAAATAGCAAAAAAGAATTATTGAAAAAGATAAATCAAACTATTAAGTACTAAATGCAATTAAAAACAATTTGAAGTACTAATTTTTTTTTTTTTTTTTGAGATGGAGTTTTGCTCTGTCAACCCAGGCTCACTGCAACCTCTGCCTCCTGGGTTCAAGCGATTCTCCTGCCTCAGCCTCCCCAGTAGCTGGGATTACAAGCGTGTGCCACCATGCCCAGCTAATTTTTGTACTTTTAGTACAGATGGGGTTTCACCATGTTGGCCAGGCTGGTCTCGAACTCCTGACCTCAAGTGATCCACCCATCGTGGCCTCCCAAAGTGCTGGGATTAAAGGTGTGAGCCACCATGCCTGGCCTTGAAGTACTAATTTTTATTAAATGAAAAGACTGAGGTTCATTTTCTATTAAACAATAATTGGCAAGAAAAACAAAATTTTCTACTTCAATGAGGAAGAAATTTCAATCACAAATTCTTAGGGTAAGCTAAAATTACCACCACCTGTGACCAGCAATTCACATAATATGTAAGTTTTATTCTATACCTATACTACAGACTTAAAAAAACCTTCCAAGAATCAGTGGTCAAGTAAGTACAAAGCTAAAAGTATCCCCTATGTAATTATTCAGTCTATGACACTACATAGTTTAATTTCTCTAAGGACTAAATCTTCATCATCTGAGAAAGACAAACTTTTTATCTCTAATGCCTTATCATTTATAAACTTTAGAGTCCTTCAATGTATCTCACAAAATATTCTCCATCAGACTTCTAAGAGAGTGTATTAACCTATTTGTTTTTTTACTGCTATTACCCCATGCCCAAGTTTTTCTGTGTTTTTTGAGACAGAGTCTCCCTTGTTGCCCAGGATGGAGTACAGTGGCACAATATTGGCTCACTGCAACCTCCGCCTCCCAGTTTCAAGGGATTCTCCTGAGCCCTCCTGAGTAGCTGGGATTACAATGATGATTGGCTAATTTTTGTATTTTTAGTAGAGACGAGGTTTCACCATGTTGTACAGGCTGGTCTTGAACTCCCAACCCCAAGTGATCCACCTGCCTCGGCCTCCCAAAGTGTTAGGATTATAGGGGTGAGCCACTGCGCCGGGTCCACACCCCAGTTTTTAAAGGAGATATGTGTGTGATATCTCTGTATCTTTCCCTCCACAAGGGAAGACTGTGGTTGTCAGAGACTTGGAAGAACTAGGTGACATAAAGCAAATGTACACGTAAGGTAAATATTGTTCACACCTCTCTTCTCCATTATTTCCCACAAATCTTTTGTTCATGTAATGCTGACAGTACACGACAGCTAGTACAGCTGTACTAGTAATGAGTTAGTATACCACAGCTCCATGCTTTTACACTTTAAATAGGCTTATAAATAGGAGGGCATTATAAGAATACACACATCTTAGCCAGTGAGACAAAAAGAAAGAATGATAGCTACTAAGCCTTCTGAGGAAGGCTCCAAAATTTGAATCCGAATCCTGGTTTTACTGCTTTCAAGCTATTAATATAAACCCTCAGGGAATGCCTCTGAGCCCATGTCATCATCTTTAACACTGGAAAAAAAGTTTCCCTCTAGAGTTCTGAGGATTACAAATGCTGTATGCAGAGTGCTTAGCATGGCCGGGCATGGTGGCTCACGTCTGTAACCCTAGCACTTTGGGAGGCCGAGGTGAGTGGATCACCTGATGCTGGGAGTTCGAGACTAGCTTGGCCAACATGGTGAAACCCTGTCTCTACTAAAAATACAAAAAATTAGCTGGGTGTGGTGACAGGCACCTGTAATCCCAACTACTCGGGAGGCTGAGGCAGGAGAATTGCTTGAACCCCGGAGGCAGAGGTTGCAGTGAGGCAAGATCACGCCATTGTACTCCAGCCTGGGTGACAAGAGCAAAACTGTCTCCAAAAAAAAAAAAAAAAAAAGTGCTTAGCATGGAATAAGGCATAAAGTAGACATTCTATTTAATGAATAATTGTTATATCACTTAGTAGAGTTATATGGGAAGTAAATGGAACCTCACTGAAACTTGGCTTCCTCATCTAACAATGAGAAGAAAGTTATATCTATTCATGGGGTATTGTGTGAATTCAATGAGATAATGTAAGAATGGCTTACATTAAAACTATAAAGTAAAATACAAACAAGAGGCCGGGCATGGTGGCTCACGCATGTAATCCCAATACTTGGGGAGGTCGAGGGGGGAGGATTGCTTGAGTCTAGGAGTTCAAGACCAGCCTGGGGAACATGGCAAAACTCTGTCTCTACCAAAAACACAAAAATTAGCTAGGTGTTGTGATGCATGCCTGTAATCCCAGCTACTTGGGATACTGAGGTGGAGGGATCGCTTGAACCCAGGAGGCAGAGGTTGCAGTGAGCCAAGATCGCATCACTGCACTCCAGCTTCCTGGGTGACAGAGCCAGATCCTGTCTCAAAAACACAAAAACAACAATAACACAAAAAAGGTTCCAGACTTGCCACGTAACTAGCTAAAGGACCATAAGTCTATGAGTGCCAGTTTCTTCAACTACAAAATAAGGATATGGATGATTCAAAAAAAAATTTTTGTTTTGGAAAATAATTAGATTAGAAACATATATAAAAGATAACACATTACATCAATATCAGAGCCCTACATATATAAAGACCAGGACCAATCAAGGAGAGAATGACTGCCCAGTGGGACTGAGGTAATAACAACCATGTGGTATAAAAAATCTGTCTGGCACTTGTTTTCACTGTCAGACACAAAAGCAGTAACAATATATTCAAGTTAGGAAAACACAATATGTTTCGGCCTCATTTTCCTCTGTATAGATACAGACAAGAATATTTTGCTTGTACTATAAAATACTAAAATATAAATAATAAATGTCTTCAAACCTACCCTTTGCAGCATGGACTCTGACCAGGCATATCCATTATGTTCCACAGCCCATTGCAGAATTGTTCCCATGATGCACAGCATGACATCTGACTGCAAAATGTTAACCAGGCTTGCAAACAGAGGGCAGAATGGAGGCAACACCGGAGGTGGGAGTGCTGAAAATACAGTTGTTATTACTATCGGTTTCTTTTACAGAACATGCTTTAGAAACTATCCCTTTGTTACTTTTGATAGTTTTACCTAAAAAAATATTCATTAACGCACACCTTAAAGCTATTATTTTACGTTCTCAAGGTCAAATCTGTAAAATGAGCCACATAAGTAGCAGCAGTACAAAAGAAAGTCTGTCTTTTCCCCTAGGAAGGTTTTAAGATCTGAGATAAAATCAAACCAGAGGAGACTTAGTACAAACTATTTCTATGTTAGCATATTTATTATTCCTTTGAATAGGAGGTTGTTCACTAGGAAAGCTTACATTTAAATATTCATTCCACCAAGGACAATCATCGTAGTTAATAGGAAACAATGTTTAACATGTAAAAAAGGGGCATGACATTTTTGGAAAGATTAAAAATACCTGTATCTTCTCTATTTTGTCTTTTCATTTTCCGTTGAGCTTCTTCTGCCTAATAAAAGATAAAGTTATTTGGGCAGGGAATTAGTAATATAAAACATATCCAAAACTAGTGACATAAGTCCATCTTTGTTGTATTCTTTTCTTTTCTTTTCTTCCTTTGAGAGTCCCGCTGTGTCACCCAGGCTGCAGTGCAGTGGCACGATCTCGGCTCACTGCAATCTCCGACTCCCAGGTTCAAGAGATTCTCCTGCCTCAGCCTCCCAAGTAACTGGGACTACAGGTGCCCACCACCACACCCGGCTAATTTTTATATTTTTAGTAGAGACGGGGGTTCTACTATGTTGGTCAGGCTGGTCTTGAACTCTTGACCTTGTGATCTGCCCACCTCGGCCTCCCAAAGTGCTGGGATTACAGGTGTGAGCCACCGCGCCTGGCCCTTTTTTTTTTTTTTTTTGAGACTTAGTCTCACTCTGTTACCCAGGCTGAAGTACAGTGGCATGATCTCAGCTCACTGCAACCTCCACCTTCCGGTTCAAGCAATTCTCCCTGCCTCAGCCTCCATAGAAGTTGAGATTTACAGGCACCCGCCACCAAGTCCGGCTAATTTTTGTATTTTTAGTAGAGACAGGGTTTTGCCATGTTGGCCAGGCTGGTCTTGAACTATTGACCTCAGGTGATCCACCCGTCTTGCCCTCCCAAAGTGCAGGGATTACAGGTGTGAGCCACTGTGTCTGGCCAAGGATGAAAATCTAAAATCAGAGAATAACACAACTGAGGCCAGGGTGCGGCAGCTCACACCTGTAATTCCAGCTACTCGGGAGGCTGGGGCAGGATAATTGCTAGAACCTGGGAGGCAGAGGCTGTAGTGAGCCGAGGTCTGCACTCCAGCCTGAGTAATAGAGTGAGACCCTATCTCAAAAAAAAAAAAATAAAATTCTATCCTTAGTGTTCTAGTCCTCCCCCAAACTGATACATTAAGGTTATTATTATTTTAACTAAAAGAATCCCCAAATGAGTTATCTATTACTTCAAATTAGAAGAGAAACACGTACAACCCCAAACCAAAAAAACTTATTTAAGTTTGAACTCTATGACTTCATCAAAAACTAAATAAAAGCTTTACGTTTAAGTTTTGTTTAATGCGGTTATGCTGTTTATTGAAAAATCACTTTAAGAGAAGATTGCTAAAAGGCAGATTTTTTGGTTTTTTTTTTTTGAGATAGGGTCTCACTCCCATCGCCCAAGTTGGAATGCAGTGGTGCAATCATAGCTCACTGCAGCCTTGACCTCCTGGGATCAAGTGATCCTCCTATCTCAGCCTCCCGAGTAGCTGGGACGAGAGGTGCATGACACCATGCCTGGCTAATTTTTGTATTTTTAGTAGACGTGGGGTTTCACCATGTTGGCCAGGCTGATCTTGAACTCTTGAGCTCAAGCGATCTGCCTGCCTCAGTCTCCCAAAGTGCTAGGATTACATACCCCGCCAAAAAGGCAAAATTTAATTACCTAGGAATGATTAGAAAAGCTTCATGAATCTCTATGAAAAAGCATGTTAAATAATACCAATTCTGAAATGTGCACAAAATGGATTAACTGATTATAATACAGGTTGAAAATTTGTTTAAAAAAACTATACCCATATATGTATAGGTATGTATTATATAGATCTTATATACGTATGCACAAAATGCTAGGGGGAAGCTCCAAAATGTTAGGTGAGGGTATTTTAAGTAATTTCTACTTTCTTCTTTATATATTTTCCAAATTCCCTATAATAAAAATACCATTTTTCAAGCTGCAAAAGCAATAAAAAGTTGTTTAGGAAAAAATAATTCAAGCCAGACACAGTGGTGCATGCCTGTAATCTCATCTACTCAAGAGGCTGAGGTGGGAGGATTGCTTGAGCCCAGCAGTTTGAGGTTGCAATGCTCTATAACGGCATTGTGAACTAAAACCTAGCCTGGGCAACATGGTGAAACCCCATCCCTTAAGAAAAACAATGCAACCCTTCCCTGCTACATTTTAAATTTTCCCAATTACCTTGGACTGTTCTGCCCTTGAAAAGTGATAGAAATACAAGTTGAACTCTTTGGCACATTCTGGTTTCAGTTCATACATGCCTCGTCCTGTTAATCCAGGTTTCCTATGAAAGAAAGGACCTTAGAATATTATTACTAAAGCCATACACTAATTTATGAGATAGTCTTGGATATTAGAACAAGAAAGCAGAGCTCTCATATACTGCTGGTGGGTGTTAAGCTACAACTATTTTCAGTGGTTGATTTGGCAATCTAAATCCAAGTTCTTACATGCATCTGTTTTATTTAGCACATCCACTTGGAATTTATCCTAACTAGACAAGAGAACCTAATGGACACTGCAGTGGCAACAATTAAAAAGTCTAACAACGGGAAATAAGTAACAAATTACAACATCTCCAAACAACTGAACACCATTAACAGTGATGATAATTTCTCTATTTTCACATGTAAAGACCTCTGTGTTAAGTTTTATTAAGCGGAAAAAAGCAGGTACACTATTGGGGTTTAGAGAACTTTCCTAAGCAAGTTATAAAACCCAGAAGCCAGATATGAGACATAGTTTTAAAAACAGAAATGACACGAAGTTAAAAAACAAGGGACAGACTGGAAGAAAGTACTGTGATGTGTTAAACAAGAATTGATATTTCTAATATATTATAAAAACACTTTTGGAACAAGAAGATAGGGACAAACAACCATAAAGAAAAATGCATTAAAGTATGAAAAAACAAATGGCCAATAAACACATGAAAAGATGCTCAACTTCCCTGTTATTAGAGTAATGCAAATTAAAATAAGGTACTAAAAGACTGCTCATACTAAAGTGTTGACAAAGTTGCAGGGCACTCTTCATACACTGCTAGTCAGAGTATAAATTGATGACTTTTCTTGGGAAGGCAATTAGGAGGTATGTATCAAAATGTAATACAAGCTTTCATTTTGATCTAGCTAATCCTCAAATACTTTCACAGTCAAAAGATACACTTGTTAATGCTGTATGTACAAGGATGTTCAATATTTGTTTATAAGAGAAAATCTGGAAGTTATGTATTACACTTACAGGGAAGAGGTTAGATACATTACAGTACATGACTACAGGGACGTGAAAAAGGGCCTGGCGCCCTACAGGGACGTGAAAAAGGGCCTGGCGCCATAGCTCAGGTCAGTAATCTCAGCACTTTGGGAGGTCAAGGCGGGCTCGATCATCTGAAGTCAGGAGTTTGAGACCAGCCTGGTCAACACGGCGAAACCTCATGTCTACTAAAAATACAAAAATTTGTGGTGGGGTGCCTGTAATCCCAGCTACTTGGGAGGCTGAGGCAGAAGAACTGCCTGGACCCAGGAGGCAGAGGTTGCAGTGGGCCAAGATCATGCCACTGCACTTGAGTCTCACTTTGTCACCCAGGCTGAAGAGAAAAAGGATGAAGTATGCCTATATGTACTGACAAAGTGTATTACGTAAAAACTAAAAAAAAAAAACCAATAAAAACAACAAAACCCCTACAAAGACACAAATACATGGAAACATTCCATTACTTAATTTTAAAAAAGGTTATAGAATAGTAAATATAAAATGAAACCATTTTTTGTTATGTGTTCCAAGTACACAAAAAAAATTTAGAAAGATATATATCCAAACATAATAGAAATCATCTGAGTGGTTGGATTACAGGTAATATTTTTTCTTTGTATTTTTCCATATTTTTTCTAAAAGCAAGTATTGTCTTTATAACCAACAAAAAATAAAGACACTATCTTCAAAAATTTATAGTGGGTTAAAAAAAATGAATACATTGCCATTGGGATAGGAAGTAAAGAAAAAACAGGCTTAAGAAACTGCCTCAGTATCTTTAAGGGTATAAACCAGTTTATTGACTGGGGAAGACGGTGGACACTGGAGAAAGTGGCATTGAGAGGCTATCCCACAATTTAGGCGGCACATTCAAATAAAAACAAAGAAAGCAGTTTTAAGAAACTACAATGCATTTACTTAGATCACTGCTGAGGTTAATTTTTACTATTTGAAACCATCAGCTATGAATACCTATTCTGAATAGGATGAAAACCCTCACAATGTCACTTTATGTTGCCGAGTACCGGGTGAGATCAGAAAAGTGAAATGTCAGTGAGAGATCTAATTCAGAGCTATAATTTGAAAATGTCTGTCACTCTCTGAAAGCTGCAACTTCATTCTCAGTTACATCAAAGAAAACACTCTAAGAAAAATGAATGTACTGGAAAAGTAAAAAAGAATGTGAAATAATAGGAAGTAAACTCACTTGAAATGGGCAACTGCTTCGATTACACTCTCCATGCCAGTCTCCTTGTTCTCCTAAAGGTACAGGATGCAAGTGTGTTTCATGTTAATAATAACTACTAGCACTCTGAGCATTGCGTTTTATCTCACTGACCCTCATAAGAACCTAAGGTAGATACACCTTATCTCCATTTTCACAGATGAGGATTCCATAGCAAACACAATGATTTATACAAAACTAGACACACTTACTTGGTAAGCTGATGTTCATTCAAATTGATATATTATTTTTAAATACATAAAATAGATAAAACTTTATGATTTTAAAAAAGTCACTACCATATGGAATCAAGGTAAGAGCTTTCTAAACTAACTAATTGAAAACACAAACTATATAAAACATTTAAAAAAATTTATGTAAAATACTTCTGGTATTTTATAAAACAGTTGCACTAATTTCTTGTCTATTTTCAGTATAACAGCACTTCCCAAATCATATCTCATTCACGACAAGATAGTAATAGGAGTTCTGTGAATAAATAATTCTTTAAAATGTTTGGGAAATACAGTTACAATCACTTTATTTTTTATTTTTTTTGAGATGGAGTCTTGCATTGTTACCCAGGCTGGAGTGCAATGGTGTGATCTTGGCTCACTGCAACCTCTGCCTTCCAGGTTCAAGCAATTCTCCTGCCTCAGCCTACCAAGTAGCTGGGATTACAGGAGCCTGCCACCACACCTGGCTAATTTTTTTATTTTTATTTTTTTTAGTAGAGATGGGGTTTCACTATGTTGGCCAGGCTGGTCTCGAACTCCTGACTTTGTGATCTGCCCACCTTGGTCTCCCAAAGTGTTGGGATTACAGGTGTGAGCCACCGTGCCCAGTCGACAATCACCTTATATAAGGCTTAAACCACTTTAAAAATGCTTTTTTAAAATTTTATCGTTCCTTAAAGTTTAGGCTAAATTATAACTGCTTCCTAACAACTTGGGATTCACTTCCTGCATTAAAGCAGTACAAGTAATTTTTATCTTGACTAGCTATTTAGTGACATTAAGAAATTATTCATCATTCGGCCAGGCATGGTGGCATGTGCCTGTAATCCTAGCTGCCTGGGAGACTGAGGCATGAGAATCGCTTAAGTCGGGAGGCAGGGGTTGTAGTAAGCCAAGATCGTGTCATTGCACTCCAGCCTGGACGACAGAGCCAGACTCTGTCTCTCTCTCTCTATATATATATACTTATTTAGAGACAGAGATATATCAATTATTGTTTTTAAAAGTGTGATAATATAAAGATATGGTTTTTTAAAGAGTCCTCATTTTCTAGATCAGAGTTTTTCAACCTCAGCATGACTGACATTCAGATCAGGTATGTTGTGGGGGTTGCCCTGGGTATTGCAGGATGTTTAGCAGTATCCC
Source organism: Theropithecus gelada (assembly GCF_003255815.1). NCBI lineage: Eukaryota > Metazoa > Chordata > Mammalia > Primates > Cercopithecidae > Theropithecus > Theropithecus gelada. The sequence goes on along the minus strand of NC_037671.1, from coordinate 44,992,505 downwards.
TGGCATCTACCCACTAGATACCAGTAGCACCCCACACCCCATCCTGAGTAGTGACATTCAGAGATGTCCCCTGGGGGGTAAAATTGTCCTCAGTTGAGGAATCACTGTTTTAGATACATATAGTCCTATTTATAGATGAAATGGTAAATCCAGTATTCTCTAGGCAATAATACAGTGGGGCACAGAGGTCAGTGGTTGGGGTATAGATGAAAACAGACTGGCCTCTGTTGAAGCTGGTGATGGGGTTGTTAAACTATGTTTTTTAATATCTATAGATGTTTAAAATATTTATAATACAAAGTTTAAAAGTACTACTGTGCAACAAAGATAAGATAGGTTGAAATCTCAGAAAAATAAATGTTAAGGTTGAAAGTTTTGATCTATGTTTCAAATTAGGGCAAACATTTTGAAAAGCCTCAATGAAAATAGTCCCTTCTCAATTATAAGGGTTGAGTTTCTGAAAAGCCCCATGGCTGAAGTATAGGTTGCTGGGGAACTTATCACCCCTGGAAGGAAAAACAGTTACAATTTTACCTATGAATGTCCTTGTCACTATTATTTTACATTCACTAAAATGAAACAAGGGCTCATCATTAAGAAGACTCTCTGGAGGCCAAAAAGGAAAAAGCTTAGGAAAACATTATTTATTCTACTCAACATAGGTGAGTAGGTACTTCTGACTCCCTTCCTCAATACACTAGGTTATAAAGCATTATCCATACCCATAGCAACTTTGTACTAAAGACCCTATAATGACCTCTTTCTATGGGGTACAAACATTAGTTCTGAGGTTTGGGCTTACTTTTTGTTTAGTGCCCTTATCTTCTTCAAGGCTTTATTGGAAAAGAAAAGGTTCTATTACTATTCTGCTTTTTTTTTTTTTTTTTTTTTTTTTTTTTAAAATTTTTCA
>NC_037671.1:44943567-44991510 GCF_003255815.1 Theropithecus gelada | reverse complement strand
CTGCTTTTTTTTTTTTTTTTTTTTTTTGAGTCAGAGTCTCGCTCTGTCACCCAGGCTGGAGTGCAGTGGTGCCATCTTGGCTCACTGCAAGCTCTGCCTCCCAGGTTCATGCCATTCTCCTGCCTCAACCTCCTGAGTAGCTGGGACTACAGGCATCCGCCACCATGCCCGGCTAATTTTTTTGTATTTTTAGTAGAGACGGGGTTTCACTGTGTTAGCCAGGATGGTCCCTATCTCCTGACCTCGTGATCCACCCACCTTGGCCTCCCAAAGTGCTGGAATTACAGGCGTGAGCCACCGCGCCTGACTATTCTGTTTTCTACTCCTATGCTCTTTTTCTAATTATTTATAATAAGAGTGACCGGAATTATACACATCCCATGATAGTAGATTTTACAATTATGAGAAAGGTATATAGAAGTAAATCTATAGCTTCTAGACTGAGAGGGAAAAGTTTCTACAGTTTTCTTTTTAGAAATGTAGGTACTTACATCTTCAGGTAAAGACTTTACCAATTCACTATGAGCCATAGGCTTGATACTCAACTGATGGATAATCTCTCGCTTGATTTCATCTGTAGCATTTACCTGTCCAACTCCAGGACTAAATCTCTCTCCTGTCAAAAATGAAAAAGTATATATACATACATTTAACATAATCACAATACTTTTGTGATATATACTTACAATTCATGCAGTATCTTATATTTCTCTAAGTCTGTCTGAGCAATGGGAAAGTAAGGACTGTTCTGGCAATAAGCCAGGGAGAGAGCAGCTCCTGACCATGCTTCTGTGTCTCAGACCCAACACGTGAGGGCAGGCTTTAGGCAGTGGAGAGAGCTCTTGTTGCCGAAGAATGGGATCAGAAATGTGAGAAGGGATTAAATGTGGTCAAGGAAACTGCATTTACCCCATTCTCCTTGTGGGAGCAAGGGAGAGCCTTCCTTTCCCCTTCTATCTAGTAGCAAATAAAATATCAACTTTGGAGACCTTCTTCATTGGTATAATTTCCTGACAGTAGCCAGGATTCTCTGCTCTGTGGACTATGGCGGGTCTAAAACAGTAGTAAAGGACTGAAAATATAGGTAATAAGGAAAGAAATCCACATCTATTAGCCATAGGTCTCCTTTAGCTTGGAATTATTGTATCTGAAGTCAAGAAGATACTTTTGTACCACAAACCCATGGAGAGAAACATAGTTAAGATATAAATCAAGAGTAAATAGATCTTAAATATCGTATTCCTTGCTTGCTAAATTCTCCTGTCCCCCAATCCCCCTGCCACCACCCTGCAACATACAGTCTTCCAGTTTATTCTGCTTCGGTAGTTGTATTTTCTCCTTCTTCCAAAGCACCAAAGTGCTGTAACTCTCAATATTACAGTAACCAGAGGGGAGAAAAAGAGAAATATTCCAATTCTCTTACCCTAAGACTGAGTATCCTCTCAAAACAAGGGAAACACAGGCCAGAAATTCCAAACTATTGGCTACTATAAATGTCAATGTAATTTATTAAATGCCTCAATTTAAACTTACCAACAAGCATTATAATGAGGTATAGCATTTCTTCTATTAGAGTATTGTTCTGCTGAACAACATCCTATAACGAGTGAGGGAAGATAAAGTTCAGAGATAAGAATAGGCATATTGTATAATCTCAAAGGATTAACATATCCAAAAAGGAGGAAAGATGCTTCTTTAGCAAAGTGTTGTGGTTTCATAAAACATGTTCTTACCTTATGGGTAATCTCAGAACTAAATCTTTTTCCATAGTCTGGAGTACTGAAAATCTGATAAAGTTCAAAGCGGCTGAGCATGATCATCAGGAAATGATTTGGATCCATCATGGAGACACCTGTCTTTTTTTTTTTTTTAACGTTTGAGATAAAGGAAAAGAGGAAGGTCAAAGGGGCCACTATTGAAACAATTAGAGATAGTTTGGCTTGCACAAGAGAAAGCAGTTTACCAATTCTAAAAGGTTTACCAATCCCAATAAAAGATGAAAACTCATTTAACCTCAATCCCTACTTGTGGTAGCAGACAAGTGTGGAAAGGAATCTAAATTGGTAAAACAAAATGCAAGCACACAAGCCCCAAACCTAAGTCCATCCAGCACAGTAATACGGACTATGAGTTCTCTTTCCTTCTAATGCTTTGAAATAATTGTATTCCTATGAATTCAGTGCCAAAATTTTATTTTGGCGTTCACTGATCACTGTTTGAACTCGGCAATGTGGCAGATTAATTAACCTTCTAGTATTTTAAAAATATCGATCATATTAAATTATTATCAAGATCTCCTAACCTATTTTTTTCTGGTAAGCATTATACTAACTGAAGTGACAGCTTTTTTTTTTTTTTTTTTTTTTTTTGAGACGGAGTCTCGCTCTGTCACCCAGGCTGGACTGCAGTGGCCGGATCTCAGCTCACTGCAAGCTCCGCCTCTCGGGTTCACGCCATTCTCCGGCCTCAGCCTCCCGAGTAGCTGGGACTACAGGCGCCCGCCACCTCGCCCGGCTAGTTTTTTGTATTTCTTAATAGAGACAGGGTTTCACTGTGTTAGCCAGGATGGTCTCGATCTCCTGACCTCGTGATCCGCCCGTCTCGGCCTCCCAAAGTGCTGGGATTACAGGCTTGAGCCACCGCGCCCGGCCGACAGCTTTTAAATATTAGTTTCAATTCTCTTTTAATTCCATTTGTATAAATTATAAATCAACCTAGATTTTGTTCTGAACTAATACTTTTTTGAAATACACATTTTTTTTTACTTTATTTATGAAGTCTCACTCTGTCACCCAGGTTGGAGTCCAGCAGAGTGATCTCAGCTCATTGCAACCTCCGCCTCCCAGGTTTAAGTGATTCTCCTGCCTCGGCCTCCTAAGTAGCTGGGACTACAGGCGCATGACACCGTGCCAGGCTAATTTTTGTAATTTTAGTAGAGACAGGGTTTCGCCTTGTTGGCCAGGCTGGACTCAAACTCCTGACCTCAGGTGATCCACCCGCCTCAGCCTCCCAAAAGGCTGGGATTACAGGTGTGAGCCTCCGCGCCCGGCCAGCTTTATTTTTCTATAGTGACTAACTCCATTCAGCAGTAACAGAGAACAACTACTATGTGACAGGCACTATGCAAGGCCAAAGGGACAAAAAAAGAAACAAGACATAACTGCCATGGTTTGGTGGGGTGGGGGTAGGATGCTGAAGAGTAAACAGTAATCACAATCCAGGTTGTGAGTGCTATGGCAGGGTTAAATACCATGCTAGGGTCCTCACGAAAGGGACATGTAGCCAAGTTTTAGTGTGTCAGGGAAGGCTTCCTGGAGCAAGTAATGCTAAAGTAAACACAAAGACAAGCAGGAAAATAAGTTAGCTAGGTAAATGGAAAAGGAAGGGGTGGGTAACTTAGGGAGGAAAAGAAATATGCAGAGTTTAAGATGTATGAGAATATGGCAAATTCAGGGAACTTCAATATACTTTAAGTATCGCAGTCCTGGAAAATTAGTTTAAGGGGTTTAAACTAAGAGGTTTAACATTAGTTAAAGAACCAGAGGACAAGGAAGAAAGGATGGCTTTCAGGTAAATGACTTTAGCAACTAGGCAGACTGCGGAACAATTCACCAAGGTAGGGAACTGAAGACAGGAAGAAGGTATGGAGGAAATATGAGGAGTTATTTTGAACACATTTAATCTGAAGTGTGTCTAGGAAATACAGCTGGAAATGATCTAAACACTGTTAGCCATGTGAGTTTGGAGGTTAGGAGACAGGAGTTAGACTGGAGTTATAGATTTGGGAGTGATCACAAGTGACTCAATTTTATGGAAATAACAAGAAGCAAAGATTCCCCACAACCTTTAAGTTCAATGCTTTTAATTCATTACCTGAAGCATTACTATATCCTTGTCAAACATCTCACGTCTGCATTTCACATTATGGTAGTAATAAATCTAAAAAAATAAGTAATTATATTGAGTAAATAGTTTTTATTGGTTCAGGCTCTCTCTCTCTCCCAATCCTTTCCCAAAAGCACAAGTTTGTACAAGAATGTGTGCATGTGTGTGATGTGGTTTTTCTAACAACTACCTTAGTATAGACTAATTAGGTACAGATTTTCACATTACAGTGGTCATGATATGGTTCACATTTTGCAGCTAACCTGCTGGGTCTCCGAATAAAGTAAAAGGTTGTGGTCTCAGGAAGGTTAGGAGCTACCAAAAACAGGAGGAAAAAAAATCTGTTTACAGTTATACCACCCTAAATGCGCCAGATCTTGTCTGATCTTGAAAAAAAAAAAAAAAAATTCATTCCAAGCCTATGTGAGGTCTATAAAAAGTAAAACCTCAACTTTACAGCTATATTAAAAGGACTTTATCTTTTAATTCAATTTAATTTAAATAGATAAAATCTGGATTTTTGTTTTTTAATATCCAACTTTGTTCTAAAAAATTATTTCAAGTAAAAATTATGACCACTGTTGTTCATTTCTACTTTTTATATTATTTCTTGACAAACTATGAATAAAAGTTTTAAGAAACTTTTGTTTTATCATTAAATCTTTTCAAACAATTTTAATATAGATCCTCAGCTTTCACTAAGTCCACTGAAAATTACAACCTTCATAGAAGCCAAGAATGGAATGAAAACTCTTCATAGAATTAGAACACTGACCTGGTTTACTAGAGAGAACCCATTTCTTCTCCACATTCCAGCATGTACTTGGGCACATAAAACGAGACATCTAAGAGGGTGTTCTATCAACATGGGTGGGCTAAGCTCACTCTATATATACAAAGAATAAACAGAAAACAAAAAAACCACACACATAAAATCAGTTCTAGAAAGAAGTTTGGTCGATAGGGATAAACACTTTTATAAAACACAATATAAATTATTATTATTATTATCATTTTGAGACAGAGTCTTACTGTCACCCAGGGGGTAGTGCAGTAGTGCGATCTCCGTCTCCCAGGTTTAAGAGATTCTCCTGCCTTAGGCTCCCGAGTAGCTGGGATTACAGGCATGAGCCAACATGCCTGGCCAATTTTTGTATTTTTAGTAGAGATGGGGACTTGCCATGTTGGCTAGGTTGGTCTTGAACTCCTGACCTCAGGTGATCCACCCACCTCAGCCTCCCAAAGTGCTGCGATTACAGGTGTGGACCACTGTGCCCGGCCTTATTTATTTTAATTAAGACATGTTTGTGTGATGGTTAGTTTTATGTATCAATTTAGCAAGGCTATGGTATCCCATTTATGGTCAACACCAATCTAATGTTGCTATGAAGGTATTTTTTACACATGATTAACATTTAAATCATAGACTGGCTGGGCATGGTGGCTCATGCCTGTAATCCCAGCACTTCGGGAGGCTGAGGCAGGTGGATCACCTGAGATCAGGAGTTCGAGACCAGCCCAGGCAACATGGTGAAACCCTGTCTCTACTAAAAATACAAAAATTAGCTGGGAGTGGTGGCAGGTGCCTGTATTCCCAGCTTCTCGGGAGGCTGAGGCAGAAGAATCCCTTGAACCAAGGAGGCAGAGGTTGCAGTGAGCCGAGATCACGCCACTGCATTCCAGCCTGGGTGACAGAGTGAGACTCTGTCTAAACAAAAACAAAAACCAAAAAAACCAAAAAAACAAATAATAGACTCTGAGTAAAGCAGATTACCCTCCAAACATGGGTGGGCTTCATCAATTCAGTTGAAGGCCTTGAGAAAAGACTGATATCCCCCACGGAAGAAGGAATTCCGCCTTTATAACAGCCACTGTACTCAAGAATGCAACATCAACTCTTCCCTGGGTCTCTCCAGTCTGCCAGTCTGCTAGGCTCCCTTGCAGATTTCAGACTTGCCAGATTTCAGCCCCCATAATTTCATGAGCCAGTTCCTTACAACAAATCTCTGTGTGTGTGTGTGTGTGTATGTATGTATGTATATGCACGCGCACACACACACACACGTGCGCACACACACACATAAATATCTTACTGGTTCTGTTCGTCTGGAGAACCCAAACTAAAAATGTGTTTCAAAGTGATTTCAAATACAAGGAACATAATAAATAGGTATTCACTTTTAAGTGTTAGCACCACTTACTAGAGGTAGGAGCTCTGGAAATTTATATGCCACTTCACTTTTGCTTAATAATACATGTAAACCTGCATGAAAGAAACAAAAAACAGTATTTCTATCACTAAAAATCATTTAGGAAAAATACCCTAAATATTCACTCAACTTTACATCTGACTTCTTTTCTCTTTACGAACCTATCAAATTACCAATTAAGATATAAAATGAACATATTCATAAGAGGCTTATTATTATTATTGCTTTTTTGAGATGGAGTCTCTCTCTGTCGCCCAGCTGGAGTGCAGTGGCACGATCTCGGCTCATTGCAAGCTCCGCCTCTCGGATTCACACCATTCTCCTGCCTCAGCCTCCCGAGGAGCTGGGACCACAGGCGCCCGCCACCACGCCTGGCTAATAGAGGCTTTTTAATGCTTCTCATGAATCTGTTATCAAAGGCACACTTAGAACTAGTCTTAGTTGTATGTACTAATATACACTGATGACATTTTAAAAGCTATTAAAACAAGTTATACATATGTTACGCCAGCTTTAAGAGTTGTATTTCACTGGGCCATGGAGTTTGTTCCCATTTAAAGTACAGCAGTGAGAGATCCTTCTGGCCACTGAATGGAGAAACTGGCCCTGGAATCACGCACGGTCCTCACTGATACTGACCTTTGAATTAAGTTCCCCAGAACTTCCGATTTAGGATCAAAGCCTCCTTAGTTTCTAACCTCAAGGGATCCTGGCTGACTGCAACCTCCGCCTCCCAGGTTCAAGTGATTCTCCTGCCTTGGCCTCCCAAGCAGAGCAGCTGGGAGGGACTACAGGCACACTCCACCATGCCCAGTTAATTTTCTTAGTTTTAGTAGAGACGAGGTTTTGCCATGTTGGCCAGGCTGATCTCGAACTCCTGATCTCAGGTGATCTGCTGGCCTCGGCCTCCCAAAGTGCTGGGATTACAGGGATGAGCCACCACGCCTGGCCTTCAGTTCGTTCTGAATGTGTTCTGTTTATGCTATTGCTTAAACAGAGGACACCCGTTAAAGTCTTATCAATATATACTGGCCACTTACTCAAGCCTGGTTTAAGGCTTTCTTCATCTAGGAAAACTTGCACTACTAATGCCATTCTAATAGCTTATTCTCAACATTTACTGCTCAAACTCCATTAGCACTTGCTTCAAACTGTCCAAGAACTGTTTTGTGTAGGTTTACTTAGATTTCCAATTAGATTATAAGCAGTTAGGCTAAGGTTTATCAAATATAAGAAAATGAATACTCAAAAATATTCACACAACAGCTTTGAGGGAGGTAAAAACGTAGGCAGAAATTAGTACATTTTTAGAGTATCGACTTTTTTCACTGTAGGTAACTATCAGCATTAGCTTCCTCCCATAAAATTAGATTTTTTTTTTTTTTTTTTTTGAGACAGAGTCTCACTCAGATTTTTAAAGGCAGAAGAGATCAGTGGCTCAGTTGGAGACAGGACTCACTACTCACTTTCTTGCTTTTTTTTTTTTTTTTTTAAATCGCATGCGCAGGGCATGCCGCGCTGCGCCTGTGTGCTACTTCCCCATGCATGCCTCACTTTCTTGCCTTCTATCCAGTACTTTTCCACAACACCATGCCATTAATTGCTTGTGTTGAGGATCGACAGTTCAGTTGCTCAAAACACTTATAACAAAACTGGGCCTGAATAAGTTATAGAAATAAGACAGATTTCTTCTTACGATCATGATTTCATTCTAGGTAATGGTCTATTGTACCATTTTAATATTCATATGTCTAGGAATAACAACTTTATAAGCCTCACAGTAAGTAGTTATCTTAAATTACCATGACTTCAATAATATACCCACGGCAAGGGTCTATCAGTGGGATAATGTGATAAGTCTCAGAACAATGAAAAAAGATGCCTTCAGAATGAAAGAGGAATCATTACTACTGATCCCATGTACATTAAAAGGATAATGAAGGAATATGAACAACTCTAGGCCCACAAATCTGATAACTTAGATGAAATGGATCAATGCCTTGAAAGACACAAACTACCAAAACTCACACAAGGAGAAACAGATAACCTAAATAGGCCCATATTTATTAAAGAAATTGACTCAATAATTAGTAACCTTCCAAAAACTAAAGCATCAGATGAGATGACTTCACTGGTGAATTCTGTCAAACATTTAAGGAAGAAATGAAACAAATTCTCTATAATCTCCTCCAGAAACAAAACAAAACAAAAAACACACCCTCACATCACATTAAGCTACTGAGCCACAAACTTAACATAAACTACATATTTTACAATGAGTAAAAATACCTTCAAAATTTCTTTCTGTTCTCTGAGTTAAAATGGAACTAAAGAAAACAACAGTGTGTGAGCAAGATAAGAATACCTAGAATCAAGAAATATGAAAGCTGTACTGAAATGAGTCTGTAGAGATGGATAAGTACATATTTAAAGACTTTGGCCATGTAAGATGGCAGCTTCAGACATTCCAGCAATTAATTACAGGTGCCTTATAAATCAACTACTTGAAATTAAAAGAATTATCACCCCATTATGGCCTTGTTCTTGACCTGTTGCATAAAAGGCTATCAATAAATATATGAAACAGCTCAGAGGGAGAGAAACAAAGAAGAGAAAACGTAGGGTGGCTTCAAGTGATTAGCAGTTGCTTAAATGACAGATAAATTTGAATGTTAATAACACAGACTTTGAAGCTGGATTCAGTGAAATGATAAAACATGTAGTATCTGTAGTTAAGTCTAAAGAAGCACTACGGTATAACAGTTATAAACATGGCCTCTGGTGCCAAACTTCCTCATAATGCCAACTGATTCTTTCTTGTTGTGTGACTTACTAAGCAAGTCACTCTCTATGCCTCTGTCTTCCCATCTGTGAAGCAAGCTTAACAATAATACCTACTTCACAGGACAATGTGATGATTGGATAAGTTAATGATGTAGAAATCATAGAATAACGTCTGGCACAAAGTATTCACAGATATTAACCACAAACAACGATTTAAAAGATAATTTTAGGGTTTTATTTTAGGGGAAACGCTTTACCTGCAAGTAAGCGAGAAACTGGGAGATGAATGCTAACTTTTTCTTGGGAAACACAGTATCTGATAGTTTCCACTGAATGTCCACAAATGCTTAGTGTGATAGGTTGTTCACCATCAGTATAACCACCATGACACTGCATCAGTACGGCGAGACATTTCTTGTAAGCTTCAATTAACACTTTTTCCTAAAAAAGAGGGTTTTTCTGTAAGTTACTCAAAAGGTTGAGTTTCTACAACATTGAATAAGCACCTCAAATTCAATGAGTAAGTACCTCAAATAACAATACGGGCAAAACCAAACTCAATTCTCCCTCCCAAACTTGGTCCCTCTTCCAATGTCCACCATCTCAGTGAATGATACATTTACCCATATAGTACAGAAATCTAGAAGTTATTCCAGTACCCTTCTTTCCCCTATTCCCCATTGTCCAATCTATTACCAAGCTGGTAACTTCATCTTCTAAGTTTCTCTCAAAACTTGCTACTTTTTTGTATCTCTAGTAACTCTAAGGCACTGCCAAGCATCTCTCTATTAAATTCCTGCTTTGACTCTTGCCCTCTTCGTCCATTCTCCATACAGAGCAATTTTAAAAAAACATGTAAATTGAATCATGTCACTGTATGGAGAATGGATAAAGGAGGCAAGAGTTGAAGCAGGGATTTAATAGAGAGATGGTAATCTCTAAAGGCTTCCCACTTCAATTCAAATAAAATGCAGGCTGAGTGTGGAGGCTCACGCCTGTAATTCCAAGACTTCGGGAGGCCGAGGCAAGCAGATCGCTTGAGCCCAGGAATTCAAGACCAGCCTGGGCAACATGGCGAAACCATGTCTCTACAAAAAATAGAAAAATTAGCCAGGTGTGGTGGTGAGAGCCTGTTGTCCCAGTTACTCGGGAAGCTGAGGTGGGAGGCTCACCTAAGCCCAGGGAGGTCGAGGCTGCAGTGAGCCAGGATTGCACCACTGCACTCTAGCCTGGGCAACAGAGTGAGCCGTGTCTCAAAAAAAAAAAAAAAAAAAAAAAAAGAATTATATTCAAAACTTCTTTACATGGCCAAGGCCCTGAAAAATCACTCCTGTGCCCAAATCTCTGTTCTCTACTTCTATGCTCCAACCACAGACCTTTCAATAGCTCCTAGGACTACCCTCGTCCCTGTCATCACAGACTATAATGCAGCTGTCTTCTCAGTCATGAATATCATTTACTCTTTGTTCCATTAACTTTTACACATTGTTCTGACCTTACAGAAACTTTCCCTAACCTCATAACGTATACAGGCTGTCATCTAGACTTTATCGCCAAGGAAGGCCAAAATAATTTTAAGACACAGGACAAATGTACCAATAATACAATTTTATTTTTGAATAAATTTACAAACTACCATTTTTATATTCTCAAAGTCTAGAAGGGATTATGAAAAAAAAAAACCAAAAAACAAAGATAGTTACATTAGGAAGAGACAATTTGGATTATATCCTTCTCTATTTTTCAAGTTTTTCCTAAGGTTGTAGAATTTTAAAATTTTACTGAGTTTATAGGTGGAGAAGGAAAATACGCTGTTTAATGAACTAAGTATCACCACTATTTTCTCCAGGTCTCCCCAAAATTTACTTAGGATTCTGCTTATTCCTCCCTCTTCCACTTTCTTCCTATCTCCCGCACCTAGAAGAAACTTACATCTGAAGCACACCAGTCCTGCATCATTGAAATGACATGTGTTAATTTCATTTGTAGTGTGAAGGCTGCTTCCCACTCTGGTTCCATTTCAATATGTTGTCCTACTTGACGTGTAATTGGATCCATTCCCTTAAAGGAAGTGAAAAAACTATATATGAATGAAAGTTATAGTTGTTCTTTCATATGGAAACCTAAGAAGTAATGTAGAAGAAATATATATTGATTATAAAAACATAGAAGGTATAAGTTTTAACAGGAAACTTCAAGTACTATGAAAAGTAATAGCTTTTAAAATTATGTGTTTATATAACATTCTCTAAAATATAAATTTAAAAATCCCAATAAATGCATTATTTCAGAGGTATCTTCCAAGATCTGTTTTAGGCAATAAAATACTTCAATATTTCACTGCAATAATCCTTCCTTTTTAGCTCTATTGTCTACAGAAAAAATTGTTAAAAGAAATGTGACAAGCTTTTAAAATGTTATTGAATTTATAACTGTATTTTTAATATATTAAAGTTTAAATATTATGTCCTAATATGCAACTAAAAGTTTTCATAGAGCCTGAAAGAAGGCAAAACAATAAATAGCTTTTAATTAAAATTACTGTTCAGAAACTAGCCTAACTATTCTAGTATGTCACAACTTAATAAATAATAGAGAATACAGAATACTTCAAGTATCAAAAATGACCAAAGTAGCTACTGTTGTTACAGATACATGAAAAACATAGTAGTATTATAATAAATTAAACACCCATGAACTACCATCCAACCTAGAAACTAGAATGGTAAGTCAGGCCAGACATGGTGGCCCAGGCCTGTAATCCCAGCACTTTGGGAGGCCGAGGCGGGTGGATCACTTGAGGTCAGGAATTCAAGACCAGCCTGGCCAACATGGCGAAACCCTGTCTTTACTAACAATACAAAATTAGCCGGGTGTGGTGGCATGCACCTGTAATCCCAGCTACTCAGGAGGCTGAGGCAGAAGAATCACGAGGCAGATGTTGCAGTGAGCCAAGATCCCACCACTGCACTCCCGCCTGGGCGATAGAGCAAGACTGCACCTCCAAAATAAATAAAAAAATAAATAAAAATAAATTCAAATAAATAAAAGTAAAAATGATAAGTCAACTTTGGTCATTCCTTTTCTTAAGAAAGCCAGGTGGCTACTAAAGAAATCATAATAGTACTTGCTCAGATTTTTAGAGACGTCACCTATCTTCTTACAGTTATAACTGGTTAAATATACCTGTTCGTTTCTACTTCTAGATTCTGTTTTGTATATAGGGATGTTTCCTAAAAAGAGAATTAAACAGGGGAAAAAGGTCTACACTGTATTATATAAATATCACATGAAGGAGAGAAAAAGAAACATGGAAACATTAAAAAGCAAAATCAAAAATGACTACAGTTTCTCAAATAACCTGACTATACTTCCAAGAAAGCATATTAAAAAAATAAACTTGTAACCTCTAAAGAAAGAACATTAGTGGAAACTAAAGAAATACAAAAGTAGCTGGCGCAGTGGCTCATGCCTGTAATCCCAGCACATTGGGAGGCTGAGGCAGGCGGACCATTTGAGGTCAGGAGTTTGAGATCAGCCTGGACAACAGGGTGAAACCTCATCTCTACTAAAAATACAAAAAATAGCTAGGCATGGTGGCAGGTGCCTGTAATCCCAGCTACTCAGAAAGCTGAGGTCAGAGAATCACTTGAACCCAGGAGGCGGAGGTTGCAGTGAGTCAAGATTGTGCCATTGTACTCCAGCCTGGGCAACAGAGAAACTCTGTATCAAAAAACAAAACAAAACAAAAAACCCCCAAAATTGGCCAGGTGCGGTGGCTCATGCCTGTAATCCTAGCACTTTGGGAGGTTAAGGTGGGTGGATCACTTGAGGTCAGGAGTTCGAGACCAGCCTGGACAACTTGATGAAACCCCGTCTCTATTAAAAATACAAAAAATTGGCCAGGCGCGGTGGCTCATGCCTGTAATCCCAGCACTTTGGGAGGCCAAGGCGGGTGGATCACGAGGTCAGGAGATCGAGACCAGCCTGGCTAACACGGTGAAACTCTGTCTCTATTTAAAAAAAAAAAAAAAAAAAAAAAAAAAAATTAGCCGGGCATGGTGGCGGGCGTCTGTGGTCCCAGCTACTCGGGAGGCTGAGGCAGGAGAATGGCGCAGGAGAATGGCGTGAATCGGGGAGGCGGAGTTTGCAGTAAGCCGAGATTGAGCAACTGCACTCCAGCCTGGGTGACAGAGCAAGACTCCGTCTCAAAAAAAAAAAAAAAAAAAAGGAGTCTCAAAACAAACAAACAAACAAAAAAATGAATAAATTAGCTGGTATGGTGGTGTATACCTGTAATCTCAGCTAATTCAAGAGGCTGAGGCAGGATATTCACTTCAACTCTGGAGGTGGAGATTGCAGTGAGTTGAGGTTGTGCCACTGCACTCCAGTCTGGGTGACAGAGTGAGACTCCATCTCATAAACAAAACAAAACAGAACAACCAACACAGAAAAAACCCAAGAGCAGTAGATGCCAGAATCTTTGCTGGGATCTCCTTTGCTCTATACCTTTCTAAGAATCCCCAATTAAAGAGGAGCTTCCTGGTCCAAACTGCAGCCATCCAAATTGATCTTTTGGAAATGTGCAAAAAATGAAAAGATGCGCAGACAGAAAGCTGTTCATTTCAATGAACAACAACAACAACAAAAACAATGAAGCCGGGCCTGGGCCTGTGCCTGCGCCTCTAGTCCCAAGCAACTCAGGAGGCTGAGGCAGGAGAACTGCCAGAGCCCAGGAGTTCAAAGGTATAGTACACTCTGGTTGTGTCTATGACTAGCCACTATACTCCACCCTGGGCAACACAGGGAGACCCCCATCTTGTAAAAAAATAAAAATAAAAATAAAACAAAAAGAAAAAAAAAAAAAAAAAAAAAGGAAAAAGAAAAGTGTAATAGTTTTTACATACCTGCATACATTTTAGTAATTCCAAAAAGGCATCAAACCCTTCTAGGAACTTCTGCCTCAGCTCATCTGACCATTCAGTTGGTTTGCTAATTAACACATACCTGAACAAGATAAAAGTGACAGTGGCAATTAACATAAACATCGACTTTCTATAAATTGCAACTGGTTTAATAATTAAACGAAAACTTACTTGAGATCTAAAATAAGGCTCTGTACTCTCCTAAATTTGAAGGCTTGTAAAGCAGTGTATCGTTCAAACTGAAATCTGCCATGGGCATCTCGATGTCTCAAATGATCCATAAAAGTCTTAATGATAATGCTCATCAAGTTTTCTTCTGTGATGAGCATTCGAGCCTAAAAACAAAGTTTATCAGAGTGCATGGTAATCAAAAACTAGGTACTAAGAAAACTAAAAAAAGTCACCAACATTGTTTAGCTCCGTCAGTTTAAACCTTTTTTAACTATATATCACAAATGCATTACTGTGTATTTCTAAATAACAATTACTTACTCCAATTGCCACGTGTATGAAGCAACAATTATACCAGATGCCAGAAAGATGTTAGAAGACAGTTCCAAGGCTCATTATTCAAAGATAATTCAGGGTGGGGGCTCTGAATCAGGCTGCAAATTGTCCTTAACTGAGACATTTAGACACCTATAATGGTATGGTATAATTATTCTAGGATCCAGAGGTTTATGCATAGATTCTCTAGAACTCAGTATGAAACAATATTTTCTCTTAATTTCCTTAGTTGAGATTTATTTTTTGTGTCTGTGTGTGTGTGTGTGTGTGTGTGTATTTTATTTTGAATAAGAAAATATATGTAAATGATACTAAATGCAACAGGGAAAAGTAAGTCAGTAAGTCTCCTAGCTCCTGAGGTCTTTTTTCTAAAGGCAAACCTGTTAATAGTAGCTCCTTGCATATTCTTGAAGAGATGGTATGGGTATATGTATTTTATGCATATATAATTGCAGAGCTTGTGTTTTTATATATGTATAAAATTATAGAGTATATACTATATAACACACACATAAATAAAATGCATAAATTACATAAAGTGTATATTAAGTATACATAAGTATATATAATTATATTTATCTCTTTCCCACAAAGGATAGCATATTATACTGTTTTGTACATTTTTTATCTACAAATTACATACATTGTTCATACAAATGTCCGTCATTCTTTTCAACCAGGTCTACTTTTGTATCAGATTTAATTTAGCCAGGCTTTTACTGGTCAGACATTTGGGTTGTTTCTAGTTTTATGCTATTAAAAAAGATGTTGCAACAAATATCCACTGTGTATAGTTGTAGGAATATTTATAGAATAATTTCCTACAAGTGGAAGTAATCGGTTAAAGAGTATGCACATAATAAATTTTAATGATATCACCATTGTTCCCACAAAAAGGCTTAACAATTTCTATTTCTACCTACAATGTGGGCCATGCCCTTTCATAACCTCCATAACACAATATAACTTCAAACATTTTGCTCTTTGCCATTTTGATGGTGTTAATCTGCCCTAGTAGAGTCAGAAAGTCTAATGTTACTTTGAATACTTAATTTTTTACTCTGATACAAAAGATCATGGATCCTCCCCCTGACATTTTCCAGCCTCAATAGCTAATCTCCCCTAGGATTCTAGAGTGTTACTGATACTGGGTGACAACTTAAACAGGTCTCACATAAGTCAAGATCAGGTAATTAGCAACAGAAAAAGTTTCATCAAAAAGTAGAATAAGGCCAGGTGCGGTACAACGTCTGTAACATCAGCACTTTGGGAGGCTGAGTCAGGCAGATTATTTGAGCCCAGGAGTTCGAGACCAGCCTGGGCAACACAGTGAAACCCTGTCTCCATAAAAAATAAAACAATTAGCTGGGTGTGGTGGCATGTACCTGTATTCCCAGCTACCCAGGAGGCTGAGGTGGGAAAATCACCGGCGCCTGGGAGGTCAAGGCTGCAGTGAGCCATGATCACGCCACTTCAGCCTGCGTGACAGAGTGAGACCCTGTCTCAAAAACAAAAAACAAAAAAATCCCAAATAAGTAGGAACAAAAATGCAGAAGACAGAAGTCTAAGAATATACTAAAACTGTATTCTAATATAGATGTTAAATTCTAAAGTCAGCAGATAAGTAGAAAATCTATACAGTTAAATATACCTTTGAAAACTTCAGGACTTAAAGCAGGCAGTAAAAGGAAGTTTGGTGGACAGACAACTTAATATTGTTAGAATGTAAACCCCCACCAATCAAGGCACTCGTTAGCATTTTTAGTTTCAGGTGAATGTTAACAGAGATGGTTCACATACTGCACTTTCAGATTGGATTTTAATTCTTTATGGGGTGTTGAAAAAAAAAAATAGGCTGGATGCAGTGCTTTATGCCTGTTATCCCAGCAAGCGAGGCCGAGGTGGGTGGATCACCTAAGGTCAGGAGTTCGAGACCAGCTTGGCCAACATGGTGAAACCCTGTCTCTACTAAAAAACACAAAGATTAGCTGGGCATGGTGGCGGGCTCCTGCAATCCCAGCTACTCGGGAGGTTGAGGCAGAACTGCTTGAACCCAGGAGGCAGAGATTGCAGTGAGCCAAGATCATGCCATTGTACTCCAGCCTGGGCGACAGAGCAAGACTCTCTCAATTAAAATAATAATAATAATAAAATAATAATAGGGTAGTTCATTACTACGACGACGACGACTACTACTACTAGTACTACTACTACTAGGGTGGTTCATTACTAATGTCCCGTTAAAACAAGGAAGTAGCTGGCCACAGTGGCTCATGTCTATAGTTCCAGCTACTTGTGAGGTTGAGGTTGAGGACTGCTTGAGCTCAGGATTTCGAGGCCAGCCTGGGCAACACGCAAGGCCTTGACTCTTAAAAACAAACAAAAACCCAAAAAACCAAACCAAAACAAAAACCAGCGGAGTTATTCAGGCATTTCTACTTCTAAAAGATAACAAAAGAAGCACATTTTTCAAAGTTACAAAGAGAAAAGAAAAATAAAAGACCTTAGGTTCTCAGCTTTATCACCTTATGCTAAGAAATTTTTGCTAACCTTTCAAAGTAATTTTCAACATTAAATACCAAACATTATTTGGTATTTATTCTTGGTATATATTTCTTGTACTTAACACCCTAAAACATTATTATTATTATTTTTTGAGACACAGTTTTGCTTTGTCACCTAGGCTGGAGTGCAGTGGCATAATTTTGGCTCACTGCAACCTCCTCCTCCAGGGTTCAAGTGATCCTCCCACCTCAGTCTCCTAAGTAGCTAGGATTACAGGTGTGTGCCACCACGCCTGGCTAATTTTTAATATATATTTAGTAGAGACAGGGTTTCACCAAGTTGTCTAGGCTGGTCTTGAAGTCTTGACCTCAAGTGATCTGCCTGCCTTGGCCTCCGAAAGTGCTGGAATTACAGGTGTGTGCCACCACGCCTGGCCTTTCCTAATGTTTATGCCTACAATTCACTTTGCTTTAAAAAGCATTACCACTATCAGTCAGGCACAGTGGCTCATGCTTGTAATCTGAGCACTTTGGGAGGCTGAGGTGGGTGGATCACCTGATGTCAGGAGTTCCAGACTAGCCTGACCAACGTCGCGAAATCCCCTCTCTACTAAAAATAAAAAAATTAGCCGGGTGTGGTGGTGGGCACCTATAATCCCAGTTACTCGGGAAGCTGAGGCTGGAGAATTGCTTGAATCCAGGAGGATTGCAGTGAGCCGAGATCGTGCCACTGCACTCCAGCCTGGGTGACAAGAGCGAAATTCTATCTCAAAACAAAAACAAAAACAAAAACAAAATTACAACTTACTTATATTATAGCTTTTATTCATTTTATATGATTCATATTCAATTTTGTATTGCAAGGCTCATGACCCATGTAACAGCATATTCAAAATGGGCTAAATTCTCCCATAAGACTCTGAAAACCACAACTGAATAATCATCATCATCTATGCCTATACTTTTAAACTAAACATGCCATAGCATACAGGGATAATGCGGATTGAACACATATTTAATAAATGAGAATAACTATGATACTCTTATCACTTGAATTATAAGCACTGTTTTCTTTTCTTTTTTTTTTTGAGTCAGAGTCTCACTCTTGTCACTCAGACTAGAGTGCAGTGGCATGATCTTGGCTCACTGCAACCTCCACCTCATTGGTTCAAGCAATTCTCCTGTCTCAGCCACTCGAGTAGCTAGGATTACCAGCATCTGCCACCATGCCCAGCTCATTTTTTGTATTTTTAGAAGAGACGAGGTTTCACCATGTTGGCCAGGTTGGTCTCAAACTCCTGACCTCAAGCGATCCTCCCACTTTTGCCTCCCAAAGTCCTGGGATTACAGGCATGAGCCACTGTGCCCAGCCAGTACTAAGTCTTGACCAAACTAAAAATGAAGACTGTGTTAATTGTAAGGTAATTGTGATTCAAAAGATACCGCTGCTATAAGACATTCCACTAATATCTAGGGCAAATTATTTTTAACCAAGAGTGTGCATAATAATTATTAAGAGTTTTTTTTTTTTTTTTTAAGGAATATAAGAGTACTCTTCTGCTTTCAGTCATGATGCAGTAGCTTGAGGCTGACCAACATTTCCACCAAGAACAACTAGAAAAGCTTAATAAAAGTAAAAAAAAGTTTGAAATCACTAGAGAGCTGCTGAGACAAGGACTCCAGGAGAGAAAACCAGGGAGAAAGGGAACTGCACAAGGAGGCGAGCCAGCGTTCTGCAGCTGCTTTTCCCTCAGCATTTGTCTATTCTGGGAGTGGGGTAAGAGGGGATTAAAGATCCCAAGAAAAAACCAAAACTACCTTTGCAAAAACTGTAACAGTGAGAAAATTATGACAATTAAAGAGATCTGACCTAACTGACTTCATCTTGCCTTTAATCTCCAGAACTGCCCTTATTCATTCCTGGGTGCAGCTCAAACTAACTTTGGGAGGAATGTGGTTTACAGTTTAACTTTAAAACAAAGGCTGGATGTGGTGACTCATGCCTGTAATGCTAGTACTTTGGGAGGATGGGGTGGGAGGATCATTTGAGCCCAGGAGTTCAAGACCAGCCCAGGCAACATAGCAAGACATTGTCTCTACTAAAAATAAAAGATAAAAAACTTAGCCAGGTGTGGTGGCACACACTTGTAGTCCCAGATACTCAGGAGGCTGAGGCAGGAGGTTGGCTCACACTTGGGCGGTCGAGGCTGCAGTGGGCCACGATTGCACCACCGCACTCTACTCTGGGCAATAGAGCGAGACCCTGACTCAAAAAACAAAACAAACAAACAAACAAAAAAACAAAAACAAAGATGGTAATGGCCTCTCCCTGAAACAAACTCCCTCTTTGCTTGGGAACCAGACTGTGTTTATAAAACCAACAAATTAGCCACTAGATTAGAAATTATGGCTCAGAAGTCATGCAGCCAGAGGCCACAAAATCACTAACCTCCCCCACTTGCTCCTACAGATAACATAACTATTGTAAAACCTAAGATTGGTGTTTGAGGTATTTTTCAGGCCCTGCATTCTGAAGGACCTGCTGGAGACACCCAGACTGGTAAACTGGCTTATCTGGTCTTACGGCCCCCACCTAGGAACTGACTCAGCACAAGTGGACAGTTTCAACTCCCTGTGATTCCACCCTGGACCCAATCAATCAGCATCCCGGATTTCCTAGCCCCGCTGCCCAACAAACCATCTTTAAAAAAAAACCTAGGCTCTAAATTGTTGGAGTGGCTGGTTTGAGTAATAATAAAGCTTTGGTCTCCCACTTAGCCAGCTCTCTGTGTACTAAACTTTCTCCATTGCAATTCCCTCATCTTGATAAATCGGCTCTCTCTGGGCAGCGAGCAAGATAACCCATTGTGTGGTTACAAAATCTGTACAGAACTGTTATTCTTAGGGAGAAAAACTTGCTGAGTCTATAGCCATCCCAGGGTGTTAGAGAGGCCAGAATCCCAGTAAGAAAAAGAGCAGGGGGAACTGAGTTCAACGTTCTTCTAGTTTTTCCCTAAAGACATTTACAAAATTCTGAAGTTACATAAGGAAGCAAGATTAGTGTTCAAGTTCCTATAGAGTGAAAGAACTCGAATTCTAGGGAAGAACTCCAGGCTCTCAATTGAGAACCCTTAGGGAGTTATGTGTCAGGGGTGGGGTGAAGTACAGGTAAGACTGAGTCTTGTCAAAACAACCTGGAGACATTTAAATCCTTGACTGGACTAAAGTGATCCACCTCACTCTATCTGCTGAAGAGAACTCGAATATTGTGGGCGGCAAGCCACCCAGGTGCTGAGGCAAGAGACCGAGGGCATGAGCTGTTCCAGTATAATAAAATATATAAAATAAGAATAGTTATACTAGATATAGATCATAGATATGATTATATATGAATATTGTTAATCATTAGTTTGTAGCAATTACTCTTTATTCCAGTATTGTAATAATCCTCGCTCTACAACTATAACCTAGGGAAAACCAGGC
Source organism: Theropithecus gelada (assembly GCF_003255815.1). Lineage (NCBI taxonomy): Eukaryota > Metazoa > Chordata > Mammalia > Primates > Cercopithecidae > Theropithecus > Theropithecus gelada. The sequence continues at coordinate 44,971,212 of NC_037671.1, read as the reverse complement.
CATACAGAGATAGGAGCTGAAGGGACATAGTGAGAAGTGACCAGAAGACAAGAGTGCGAGCCTTCTGTTATGCCCAGACAGGGCCACCAGAGGGTTCCTTGGTCTAGCGGTAACGCCAGCGTCTGGGAAGACGCCCGTTGCCAAGCAGACCATGGTCTAGCGGTAGTGTCAGTGTCAAGGAAAAACACCCGCTACTTAGCAGACCGGGAAAGGGAGTATCCCTTTCCACGGGGGAGTTTAGAGAAGACTCTACTCCTCCACCTCTTGTGGAGTTATCCGGAGGCCTAACCGTCTCCCTGTGATGCTGTGCTTCAGTGGTCACACTCCTAGTCCGCCTTCGTGTTCCATGCTGCATACCTGGCTCTGCCTTTTAGATAACAGTAGCAAAATCAGTGAAAGTACTAGAAGTCTCTGATGTGCAGAAATAATGGTGTAAGCTGTCTCTCTCTCTCCCTCTCTCTCTGCCTCAGCTGCCAAACAGGGAAGGGCCCCTGTCCAGTGGACACGTGACCCACATGACCTTACCTATCACTGGAGATGACTCACACTCCTTACCCTGCCCCTTTTGCCTTGCATCCAATAAATAACAGCGCAGCCAGGCATTCGGGGTCACAACCGGTCTCTGCGTCTTGGTGGTAGTGGTCCCCCGGGCCCAGCTGTCTTTTCTTTTATCTCTTTGTCTTGTGTCTTTATTTCTACAATCTCTCGTCTCCACACACAGAGACGACCCACCGACCTGTGGGGCTGATCCCTACAGAATATGCCACCCATAGGATTATTTTGAGCAAAGGCAACTGATGATAGGAGACACAAGAAAAGCTGTAAAAACAGAGCATACATTTCCCTTCTGTAAAGTGTCCTCTCACTTTCCAGGAAGGCAAGGGGCATCCTTTATTACCCTAAGTTCATCTGAACTTGCAAAACAAACCTTTCTAAACGACCCTCATTTGCCACATAACAAGATGGTGAGATGCAGTTAAAATTATGCTTACATGGAAACTTAAGCTTTAAATCATCCGAAAAGGAGAAAGGTTCAAAGTAAATGATCTAATAATCTATAAAGAAATTACATTGGTGGTCACGAAAGGAAAGAAACTACATAAGAATGGCAAAATAAATCTAAAGAAAATATGAAAAGGGAAAGAATATAATAAAACAAAGCAAATGTATAAAAGGGGAAAAATAAATCAATGCAACTAAAGGTTGGTTCTTTGAAAAAACTAATAAGCATATACATCTCTAGGCCGGGCATGTTGGCTTACGCCTGTAATCCAGCACTTTGGGAGGCTGACGTAGGCAGATCACATGAGGCCAGGAGTTCGACACCAGCCTGGTCAAGATGGCAAAACTCCATCTCTACTAAAAATACAAAAATTAGCCCAAGGTGGTGGTGCATGCCTGTAGTCCCAGCTACTTGGCCAAGAGGCTGAGGCACCAGAACGGCTTGAACCTGGGAGGTAGAGCTTGCAGTGAGCTGAAATCATGCCACTGCACTCCAGCTTGGGTGACAAAGCGAGACCCTGTCTCAAAAAAAACAGTATACATCTCTAGAAAGACTGGTAAGAAAAACAGAAAAATTTAAATTTAAAAAAGGATTACAAAAAATACTACAAGACCTACAGATCTGAAATGTATTAAATAGAAAATAAGATAAATATTAGGTGTCATTTAAATCAATATAAATGGAAATTTAAATGAAATTAGCAAATTCCCAAGAAAAAAACGTATGTTATTAGAAGAGAAACAAGAAATAGAAAATCTGAATAGTCCTATTAAAATTTTTAACTGGCTATAAAATCATTTCCAGAAAGATATCTTGAGGCCTAAATGGTTACACTGGAGAATTCTTCTAAAGTGGTAGAATTCTTTAAGTGGGTAAAGTGCCTTTGCAAAATTATGACAGTAAGAGAAATCTGATATAGTTGACTCCATCATGCTTCTAACCTTCAAGCTGTCCTTGGTCATTCTGGGGTGTAGGCCAAACTGACTTTGGGAGAAATTTAATTTGTAGTTTAACCTTAAAGCAAGGAAGATAATAGCCCTTTCCAAAAGGAAACTGCCTTTATAAAACTAATGAAAGTCCACAAGGTTAAGATGATGAAAGGGGCCTGAATTATGCTAAAATGTAAGTTAAATGATAACCAGCAATCACAAGATTTATAACTTCCACAATTACTCCTATAGATAACAACACTATTGTAGAACCTAAGAGTGACCTTTTGGAGATGCCTTTTCAGACTTTTGCATTACTTGTGATCCATGATTCAACCAGTCCTTTGACCCTCAGCCACAAGTGGACTCAGCACACACCCTAATGATGCCCTCCTCAACCAATCAGCATCACCTACTCCCTAGTTTTCTGCTCACCAAATTATACTTGAAAACCCCTAACCTCCAAGCCTTCAGGGGGAGATTTTGAGTAAAAACTCTGTCTCCCAAGTGGTGTGGCCAGCCTCGTGTCAATTAAACTCTCTCTGTATAGCAATGCTATGGTCTCAGTGAATTTATTTTATCTGTACAGTGGGCAGGAAGAATCTGTTGGGCAATTACAAAAGCAATAAGGAATAAGCGGTTCACACCTGTAATCCCAACACTTTGGGAGGCCAAGGTGGAAGGATCACTTGAGGTCAGGAGTTCAAGACTAGTCTGGGCAACAAAGCAACACCTACCCCCAACTCAACAAACACTAAAAAAAAAATTAGCCAGGTGTGGTAGTGCATGCCTGTAGTCCCAGCTACTTGGGAGGCTGAGGCGGATCACTTGCACACCGGAGGTCGAGGCTGCAGTGAGCTGAGATTGCACCACTGCACTCCAGCCTGTGTGCTAGAGCGAGACTTGGTCTCAAAAACCAAAACAAAACAACAACAACAACAACAAAAGCAATACCTATCTTAAATAAAATTTTCCAGAAAACAGAATATATTTGCCAATTTAATTAATGAGTCCTCTTTAATCTTACTACCAAAACCCCAAAAGGCTATAACAAGGAAAGAAAATTATCACTTAATCTCTCTCACAAATAAGGGTGCACAAATAGAATCAAGCAATATAGAAAAAGGATAACAAACCACAACCAAGTTTGGTTTATTTCCTTAACACAAAAGTAATAAAATTTTGAAAAAAATTAAATAATCTTATTAACAGACAAAAGAGAAAAAAAACCACTTGATCATCCAATGCCGCTCCTGAATTCATGAAAATTAAACACATATTCGTGATTTAACACAAACAAAAACCGGCCAGGTGCAGTGGCTCACGCCTCTAATCCCAGCACTTTGGGAGGCCAAGGTGAGTGGATCACGAGGTCAGGAGTCTGACCTGATCACGAGGTCACCAGCCTGACCAACATGGTGAAACCCCGTCTCTAATAAAAATATAAAAATTAGCTGGGCGTGGTGGTGCGCACCTGTAATCCCAGCTACTCAGGAGGCTGAGGCAGGAGAATCGCTTGAACCCGGAAGGCGGAGGTTGTAGAGAGCTGAGATCACACCACCGCACTCCAGCCTGTGCGACAGAGGGAGGCTCCGTCTCAAAAAAAACCAAAAACCAAAAACCAAACAAAAACCAAGCTGGGCTCAGGCGCACATGCCTGTAGTCCCAGGCACTTGGGAGACTGAGGCGGGAGGACTGCTTGAGACCAGGAATTTGAGAGCAGGCTGGGCAATATGACAAGGCTCCCTCTTTTAAACAACACTACCACCTTAGAGCAAACTAGGAATAGAGAAAATTTCTCTAATCTGATAAAAGAGTATCTACAAACGATCAAACAAAAACCAAGCAAACAAAACTCCAAAGCAAAACATCATACTTTATGGTAAAATAGTAAGTTTTTCCCCTGAGATCAGATATGAGACAAAGATTTCTGCTTTTATCTACCACTTGTATTTAACACTGTAGTTGAGGTCCCAGCCAGTATAATAAAGAAAATGAAGTAAAATATATAAATATTGGAAATAAGAACTAAAATTGCCATTATTCATGGATGACAGGTGATATGATTATGTACACAGAAAAATCCAAAAGAATATACAAACTGGCTAGGCACAGTGGCTCATGCCTGTAATCCTAGCACTTTGGGAGGCTGAGGCAGGATGATAGCTTGAGCCCAGGAATTTGAGAATGGCTTGAGCAACACAGACCCCATCTTAAAAAAAAAAAAAAATCTATAAATCATTAGAATAAATGAAAGTGGAAAAAGTGGCTAGATACATGGCTGATATACACAAATGAATGTATTTCTATAAGCAAATACAAAGTAATGTTAAAAAAAATTATCCCATGGCATCAAAAGCCAAAAACAGGCCAGGTGCAGTGGCTCATGTCAGTAATCCTAGCACTTTCGGAGGCCGAGGTGGGCAGATAACCTGAGGTCAGGAGTTTGAGACCAACCTGGCCAACACGGTAGAACACCATCTCCATGAAAAATACAAAAAACTAGCCAAGTGTGGTGGCACGCACCTGTAATCCCAGCTACTTGGGAAGCTGAGGCAGAAGAATCACTGGAACCCGGGAGGCGGAGGCTGCAGTTAACTAAGATTGCACCACTGCACTCCAGCGGAGGGAACAGAGTGTGGCTCTGCCTCAAAAACAAACAACAAAAAAAAAAACACAAAAAAACAACAACAACAAAAACAAAAACAATGTCTCCCTGCCCTCCCCCAAAAACCAAGCACCTAGAAATAAATCTAACAAAAAAAGAATGGGGGCCAGGCGCAGTGGTTCATGCCTATAATCCCAGCACTTTGGGACACCGAGGTGGGTGGATCACCTGAGGTCAGGAGTTTGAGACCAGCCTGATCAATATGGTGAAACCCTGTATCTACTAAAAATACAAAAATTAGACAGGCGTGCCGGTGGCGGGTGTCTATAATCCCAGCTACTAGGGAGGCTGAGACAGAACTGCTTGAACCTGGGAGGCAGAGGTTGCAGTGAGCCGAGATTGTGCCACTGTGCTCTAGCCTGGGCGACAGAGCAAGACTCCATCTCAAAAAGAAAAAAAAGAAGAGTGGGAAGCCCTCTACAATGAAAACTATAAATTATTGAAATACATTTTTTAAAAAAACTAAATGAATGAAGGAATACATCAAGTTCACGGGGCAGAAGACTCAATATTGTAAAGATACCAATTCTTCCTAAACTGATGGAGAGATTAATTTCAATCTCAATCAAAATATATGAAGGCTTCTTCGTGTGTATGGAAGCTGATATGCTAAATCTAAATTCATACAGAAATACAAAGCATTAAGAATGGCCAAGGCTGGCTGGGCACAGTGGCTCACGCCTGTAATCTCAGCACTTTGGGAGGCTGAGGCGGGTGGATCACCTGAGGTCAGGAGTTCGAGACCAGCCTGACCAACATGTCAAAACCCCGTCTCTACTAAAAATACAAAATTAGCCAGGTGTGGTGGCGCATGCCCTGTAATCCCAGTTACTCAGGAGGCTGAGGCAGGAGAATCGCTTGAACCTGGGAGGTGGAGGTTGCAGTGAGCCGAGATCGTACCATTGCACTCTAGCCTGGGCAACAACGACAAAACTCCATTTCGAAACAACAACAACAACAACAACAACAAAAAAGAATGGCCAAGACACTCTGAGGAATAAAGCTGGAAGATTTAACTATCAGATACTGAGACTCACAAAACTACTATAATTAAGGCAGTGTAGCAGGGGCACAAAGATAGACAAGACAGACACACACATATAAAGGTCTTGATTTATGACAAAGGTGCTCCTGAAATGCAACAGGTGAAAAAATATCTCCAATAAACACTTCTAGGTTAACTGAATAACTATGTAGGGGGAAAAAAATCAAGACCTTACTTCATACAATACACAAAAATGAATTATAGATGGATTGGGAATTTAAATGGGAAAGGCAAGCCTTTAGAAAACATGGGAGAATATCTTTGTGACCCTGGGATACACAAAGATTGTTTAAACATATACAAAAAGTATGGCCAGGTGTGGTGGATCACCTGAGGTCAGGAGTTTGAGACTAGTCTGGCCAACATAGTGAAACCCCATCTCTACTAAAAATACACACAAAAAAATTAGCCGGGTATGGTCACACATGACTGTAGTCCCAGCTACTCAGGAGGCCAAGGCAGGAGAATCGCTTGAACCCAGGAGGTGGAGGCTGCAGTGAGCGGAGATCGCACCACTGCACCACAGCCTGGGTGACAGAGCGAGACTCCGTCTCAAAAAAAAAAAAAAAAAAAAAAAAAGACAAAATTAGTACATGTTATAATTATGAATTCTGGCTCACTAAGAGACACCTGGCTGGGCGCAGTGGCTCATGCCTGTAATCCTAGCACTTTGAGAGGCTGAGGCAGGTGGATCACTTGAGGCTAGGAGTTCGAGACTAGCCTGGCCAACATAGTGAAATCCCGTCTCTACAATAATTACAAAAACTTAGCTGGGTACGCATGTAGTCTCAGCTATTCGGGAGGCTGAGGTTGCACCGAGCTGAAATCATGCCACTGCACTCCAGCCTGGGGGACAGAGTGAGATTCTGTCTTAAAAAAATAATAATAAATAAATTAAATAAATAAATAAAAGGAGACACTTAATATTCAGGAAGTAAACAAGACAAGACACAGAGTGGAAACAGTATATGTAGTATATATACCCAACAAAGAGTATGGACGCAGAATCTATGAAAAACTCTGACAAATCAGTAAGAAAAAGGCAGACAACTCAATAGGTAATCAAAGGACAACTTTAACAAAGATTCACAAAGGAGTATATCCAAATGCCAATAAACATATAAAAAGGAATTCAGCTTCATCATCATCAGAAGAATGCAAATTAAAATCATGAGAAACCACTATGTCCCACTAGAATAGATAAAATCTTAAAAGACTGGTAAAACCAAGTGTTGGTGAGAATGTGGAGCAACTATCACTTTCATACGTTATTAACAGAAGTATGAATTGGTTCAACCATTATGGAAGAGAGTTTGGTAGAACCTATTTAATCTGAATACATATATATCCAGATAGACCAGATAGATATAAGATGGACATATAAAAATCAGTAGTTTTCCTACATACTACCATAGCTTGTTTAAAAATATAAAAAGTTTACTATAGCATCAAAAATACAAAACATATAACCTTAATTTAAAAATGTTAAGACTAGCTGGGTGTGGTGGCATGCATCTGTGGTCTCAGCTACTTGGAAGGCTGAGGCTGGAGAACTGCCTGAGCCCAGGTGGTCAAGGCTGCAGTGAGCTGTGATCATGCCACCTCACTCCAGCCTGAGTGACAGATCAAGAACTTTTTTTTTTTTTTTGAGACGGAATCTTGCTCTGGCGCCCAGGCTGGAGTGCAGTGGCCGGATCTCAGCTCACTGCAAGCTCTGCCTCCTGGGTTTACACCATTCTCCTGCCTCAGCCTCCAGAGTAGCTGGGACTACAGGCGTCCGCCACCTCGCCCGGCTAGTTTTTTGTATTTTTTAGTAGAGACGGGGTTTCACCGTTTTAGCCAGGATGGTCTCGATCTCCTGACCTCGTGATCCACCCGTCTCGGCCTCCCAAAGTGCTGGGATTACAGGCTTGAGCCACCGTGCCCGGCCTTATTTCATCTTTTTGAAAAAGGCCTAAGAATAAGCGAAAACATTTTGGAAAATAATAAAGGAGATTTAAGCTATCAAATGAAATGGGATTTAAAATGTCAAAATGGAATATTAAGCTACAAATAATTATTACAACTGTGGTACAGGCATGGAAATGGACAAAAAGATCAATGGAGGAGGGAAGCACAGATACGAAAACACATAGGATCATCTCAGAGGCTTCTGGAACTCAACCCTGACTAAACTAAAAGCATCACTTTCCCTCTTTACAAATGCTAATCATTCAGCAAGTGGCACAACATCTACTCAGCGGCAAGCCAGACACTTTCGAATCATCCTTATATTCCTCCTTCAAATCCAACATCCAATTCGTCAGCAAGTCTAACAACCCTCAACCCACTTAGCCAGTTCTGTAGATTTCACCACCTAAAAATATCCCTCATGATTCATATTCATTTTCAGCATCCCAGTTCAAGTTACCACCAGTTTTTGCCTGGGTCATTGCGTTAGCATCTAATTAGGTTTCCCACACTCACTTTTATCCCCGTCCAAATTTATTCTCCAAATTACAGACAGCATGATCTTTTAAAATCACAAATGTAATTATGTAAATACCACTTAAAACTCTTTAATGCCTTCTCACGTTCTTAAGACAAAATGCAAAATCCTTAATTTGGCCTATCATAATAGCTTATTAACGGGTAAACAGACTCCAGACAGCTTCCACTGTATTAGAATATATCCTTTAACATATAAGTAATATGGGAAAAAATTCAGTTATTTTTAATATGCCTTATTAATAAAGTAACTATAAAATGCTCTTAAACCTAAACAGTTTCACTCCAGGTTCAAGAATCTTCAAGTGTCCTCGTTTTCCTCTATTTGCCATAGAGGTAATGCTCCCCTACTCCTCCTAGTTTTCTCAATTGCTCGTCCCTTTGCATGGACCTTCCCTCATGCCCTTGCATAAAGGCACCTTTGTTAGAGAAGCCCTGAACTGTGGGAAAAGGTCAGGTCTCTTGTTATTATCTCTCGAACCAACCAAATTTTCATTGTGATTCTGATTAACTATTTATATAACTCTTTCCCACTATGTAAGTTTGATGAGGGAAGGGTCACATGTGTTACTGTTTACTGTTACATTCTCAAAGTCTAGAACTGTGCCCAATAAATAGGTGTTTCTTAAATTTGCTGAACAAATTAAATATGAATTTTAATTATATATATAGAGCTAAAACATAATGATGCCTTCATGGGCAACTCGTGAAGCTCAGTAAAAGACCACCCAATCATCATGATTCAATTGCCTTAGCTACATCTCCCCTTTTGGGAGGGAGCTGAGAGGAGGACTTCTCAAATTGTGAGACGGTGTACGACATGCTGTCTCTTTTTTTTTTTTTTTTTTTTTTTTTTGAGACAGAGTCTCGCTTAGTCGCCCAGGCTGGAGTGCAGTGGCGCGATCTCGGCTCACTGCAAGCTCCGCCTCCCGGGTTCACGCCATTCTCCTGCCTCAGCCTCCCGAGTAGCTGGGACTACAGGCGCCCGCCGCTTCGCCCGGCTAATTTTTTGCATTTTTAGTAGAGACGGGGTTTCACCATGTTAGCCAGGATGGTCTCGATCTCCTGACCTCGTGATCCGCCCGCCTCGGCCTCCCAAAGTGCTGGGATTACAGGCGTGAGCCACCGCGCCCGGCCCATGCTGTCTAATTCTAATGTCAAGGATAATTTGTGAAATCAATCGGCTTAATGTGAACTAATCAGTTCAAAATCTCAGGGAAGTACTATGAGAAATTACAGATTGTTTCCCTCTCCTTTACTCTGAAGAGAAAGTATAAATTAAGTCTAAATGACTTCCCCCGCCCCACCAGATTACTTTGATATTCAAGGTTATATTCTAGTATAAGAATAGTTGAAGGCGTTTGAAGTCTGATTACCCATTAATAAAATACTATTCTTTTCAGGAATATACAGACTTTAGTTCTCTATTATTTTAAGGCTTTACTTCTGTTAATGGAAAACAAGAAAGTTCTTCTAGTCTTTCAGTACTTACAAGTGAAGGAACCGTGAATATCTGAACCGAGAGGTCTGCGACTGAAAACTCTCTGTCGTGGTCATCTGTCACATAATCACTCTGCAAACGCTCATAGTTCTATTAAGAAGGCAAAAAAAGGCAAGGAGTGCCAGCTATCAGTTACAAAGAAAAGGCAAGCACTACTCACCAGAGTAGGTGCGGTGAAGAACTGGACAGACAGAGCAGTCACCGACACTGCTCGCTCGTGATCATCCTCCATAAAATCTCTCTGCAACTGCTGGTAATTCTAAACAACAAGGGGGAGATTCACCTCTAATCCACATTGACCAAATGTTTAAGGATTATAATGAAAAGTCAGTGCTGGAGGAAGTCAAGAAGATAATACTGCTATAAGAACAATAACTGGAATGATTTCTACCAATAGAATCCTGTATAGATATTGATTCACTATGGAATCTGTGGAATCCTGTACAAATACTGATTCTTTCTTCTGAAGCACAATGGCAGTTTACCAGCCCAAGTAGGCAGTAACAGCTACTAAGCTCCCAGGTGTCATTGCACGCCGGTAGAGTTAAACCTCAGCAGCATTACACTGTTTCTGATGAAGTCAGACTTTCATTACTTCTGCATCATATCAGAATCATCTGATGACTCTTCCAAAGCATACACGCTTGGGCCCCCATTCTTGGCTGATCTGTTTCAGTAGATTTGAGAATGGAACACAACACATGTATTTTGAAAGAGCTCTCCAAGTGATTCTCATATACTTCCTAATTCAGGTGAATGCAAAAAAATAAGCAGCTAGCTTACGCACATGCTGCTAAAAGGGAGAACTTAATTCAACTATATCAATAACCTAGAGTTTTGAAGAGACCTTGTTTCTTAAAAAAAAAAAAAAAAGCAAAATACATGTTTTCTTTAGCACAAAATAGCTGCAATCTATTTATAAAATCAAAGTTTTCTAAATATAATTTTCTAACAAAATATACAGGCTATTTAATTTGGATCATGCCCAGCCCCCCCAAAAAAAATCTGTAATTTTTTTAAAGACTAAGACTGCTATGTTAATTTTAAAATGCACAAATATATTTATTAAATCATATCCATATATATGTCATTTAAATTGAGATTAGTTTCCTTATATGAATTTTAATAGAAAATATACCACAATTCACAATGGCATAGGTTTAAACTCTTCATTTATTATTTCATAAACATTGCATAATAGATGGATACTCATGTTATCACAGGAGGTGATGAACAAGAGGTCTCACTGCTATAATTTTATTCTATTGATAGAGAATGAAAAGATTTATTAAGTTTCTTAGAATTTAATATCAACATATTGACATATTACTATTAGATGTTAATTTTTTGAAGCCTAGATATAATTATGGGCATAGTTATTCTATATATAACCTATTTTGAAAATTGAAAAGCCACTTACTTTTGCAAATCGAACAGCAAACAGTTTCTTGTATTTCAAATCCATAAGCAGACTGCTCATGAACAACTGATGATATACGCTCCTAGCACCTTGTAGAAAAAGATCATGGTATAAGATATGTACACGCCAAACAATTAGATTTCTCAAGTTTTATGTGATCTACAGTGGGGTTTTTTTTTTTTTTTTTAACTTCTGAGAGTATCTTGCTGCGTTGCCCAGGCTGGTCTTAAACTCCTGGGCTCACACGATCCTCCTGCCTCAGCCTCCTGAAGTGCTGGCATTACAAGTGTGAACCACCATGCCCAGCCAACACAGTTTTTTTTTTTTTTTTTAAAGAGATAGGGTCTTGCTTTGTTGCTCAGGCTGAACTCAAACTCCTAGCTCAAGTGATCCTCTTGCCTCAGCCTCTTGTGTAGCTGGGACTACAGGCACACACCACTGAGAATGGCTTGTATTTTAAGCCTCAAAAACAAAAGTAAGCCATATATGGTGGTATGCACGTGTAGTCCCAGCTACAAGAGAGCCTGAGAAGGGAGAATTGCTTGAGCCCAAGAGTTTGAGGCTGCAGTGATCAATGATCATGCCACTGCACTCCAGCCTGGGCAACAGAGTGAGATCCTGTCCCTTCAAAAAAGGAGCAAAATACCTGTTTTCCTTAGCACAAAATATTTGCAATGTTTATAAAACCAAATTTTCTAAACATAATTCTGTAACAAAATATAAAGTCCATTAAAGTTGGATTATGGACCCCTCCCCCACCAAATCTATATTTTTCAAAGACTAAGACTGCAATGCTAATTTTAAAAAGTAAAAATACATTTATTAAACATCTTCCCAAATGATAAAGTTTTACATCCCAATTAGTTATATAGGTTCCTCCACACCTTAAAAGTAGTTAAAAGATTCACCTTTCCATAATTTGGAATCACTAAGCATCAGTCTGTCCACTAGAGAAGAGTTTTCACCATCTGGCCCTTCCTGCAAACCAACTTGACATAAAATCCGGCGAAGGCCATCTTTAAATAGAAGGAAAAATAGTTATGAGATAGCAACTTCAAATATTAAAGTGACATTTTAGTAGATGTTCAAATGGATCTGTACAGTTTTAAGTGTTTTATTAAAGGTCAAATTTATTCAGAAAAAGCAAACATGTTAACAGTTTTATTAATATTTTAACAAAAAGGAAATGAATTTCAAATCTCACATCACACACTACTACTCCTGAATGTCAAAACATATGCCTGTCATAAAGGCAATAATCTCTTGTGCTTTAATGAATTAAAGAGAAAAACATCCAAAAACCACTTAATATTGTTCTTCAAGCACTAATTAAATCAGATTACAGTAAAAGTGTTATACATTCCATAACTGAAATATAAAACATGCTACCATTTAAAAGGAGGAATGCATGACTTCTGCACTATAATATATACCAGTACATTTTATTAATGTTTCATAAAAAATGCTTCATTCATTAAACAAAAACTTATTGTGGACTTGCCATGTGAGAGACCCTGGAAAACACATTACTACAACCTTTTAAATGTAAACTTTAGAAATGTTCTTCAAATATTAATATAAGCATTAAAATAACCAAAACTTTAACTTGTTCCATACATACATATATATACACACACACACATACATATACAGATATATACACACATATGCCTGGGATTACAGGCATGCGCCACCACACCTGACTAAATTTTGTATTTTTAGTATAGACAGGGTTTCACACCATGTTGGACAGGCTGGTCTGAACTCTTGGGCTCAAGTGATCCACTTGCCTTGGCCTCTCAAAGTGCTGGGATTACAGACGTGAGCCACTGCGCCTGGTCCCATACTTTATAATTTAAATCACTGTTTTCATCTTTTTCAAGCATGCAAAATAATAAAAAATTAAAAAATGGAATAACTTTTAATTATAAAAGCTGTCAAACAGAAATCTTTTAAAAGGCTAAAGAGAAGACCTATGTAAGTATTAAATAGGAATATATAAATTATTGATAAATATCTCAAAGAAAATTTTCAGCAGGACATTACTTCCATTATACTCTTCATTAATACTGTGGCACAACACTTGGCATGCAGGTATCCAATGGAAAATACCAAAATAAAGAATATGGGGCTAAGAAAAATAATTGGAAAGATATTTGTTTATTTTCCTTTAAAAAAAATTTTAGATAGAGACGGGGTCTCCCTATATTACCCAGGCTGGTCTATGAACTCCTGGGCTCGAGGGATCCTCCCACCTCAGCCTCCCAGAGAGTTGTGACTAGAGGAGTGGGCCACCGTGCTGGCCTGGAAAGATAACTTATAAATTATCTTTTAAAGTAAACACGTTCTCTTAATCTTCCACACCTCCGTATTTTCAACTCTCAGTTCTGTGTAGTAATGTTCTTTTTTAAAAGCCCTTCAAAACAAATGTATTCAAATTTTTCTTTACAGTAAACATCTGAATGTCACTTATCCATAGTCTTGCCTGAAGAACAGCATAACAGCTTATATTGATCTCTGTTTTACACTTTACTGTTACACACCAGGCTTGTATTTTTGGCTGCGGATATGAGGATTCTTAATTCTTACCATTACATAAAGAAAAATGATTGAATTTCTAGACCCTGGAAGTTTTTTTTTTTTTTTGAGACAGAGTTTCACTCTTTTTCCCAGGATGGAGTGAAGCGGCGTGATGTTGGCTCACTGCAACCTCTGCTTCCCGGGTTCAAGTGATTCTCCTGCCTCAGCCCCCTAAGTAGCTGGGATTACAGGTGCATGCCACCATGCCCAGCTAATTTTTGTATTTTTAGTAGAGTTTTGCCATGTTGGCCAGGCTGGTCTTGAACTCCTGACCTCAGGGTATCCACCCGCCCTGGCCTCCCAAAGTGCTAGGATTACAAGCATGAGCCATGGCACCCAGTGGAAATTTTTTTTTAAAACACAAATTGGTAACTTCCAATTTGCAAACTTTCAGAGTTGCAAGTTATTGGTAACCAAAAGTTGTAGGAATCAAAACAAAGAAATCAACATTAGTGTTTTATCATTTAAACAGCTAATCACTTAGGTTATTTACAGCAGCATTTTTCCAGCTTACTCAGTAGAAGAGTTCTGCAAAATGCTCCACTAAAAAAAGTTAAAAAAAAAAAAGTTTGTGAAATGTACATTGCATTGTATTAGCATATTAATGTCCTTTATAATTGTTTAAACCAATGTTTCCTGCGTTTATTTGAATAGAGAATCCTTTGTGTGCATATAAAAAATATCCAGTATGACAAAATTTGTTAAACATAGGATTTTTTCTTGCATAAAGATATTTTGAAATGGTATTTTAAAATGTAAAATTAAAGCAGGAAATTATTCCAGTTGACATTTTTTCCAAAACAGTTTTGCAAGGGTCTATTGAGCTCATTTTTAATAGACAATTGGCATGAACTTTTATGAACCTACCTGAATATCCAATAATACTTCCCAGCCAAGACAAAAGTTTCAAACCAAAATTCTGATGTGCGACGATAGATGAATGCATAACTTGAACTTTGAGTGGTTTTGTCTGTCTACTGGTATTTCTCTTAAAAAGAAATGGCAACATTTAAAAATTAACTTAAAAAGCTATTCTATTGGCAGAACAAAGTTATTATTTTTACTTAATATAACCACACCATCATCATCACCACAGAATTTTTCATGGATGTAAGAAAATCACCATTCTCCTTGCCTTATTTGATTCGGATCCTAATTTTCTAGAGGAAATCTTAGGATTCATACAAAAAAACATGAAGGTTCCACTAGTTTATGAGTAATCTGAATCTTTTTTTTTTTTTTTTTCCTTTTTTTGAGGCAGAGTCTCGCTCTGTCACCCAGGCTGGAGTGCAGTGGTGCAATCTTGGCTCACCGCAACCTCTGCCTCTTGGGTCCAAGCGATTCTCCTGCCCTCAGCCTCCCAAGCAGCTGGGACTACAGATGCGCGCCATGACACCTGGGTAACTGTTGTATTTTTAGTAGAGACAGGTTTCACTATGTTGGCCAGGCTGGTCTTGATCCCTGACCTCAAGTGATCCACTTGCCTCAGTCTCCTAAAGTGCTGGGATTACAGGTGTGAGCCACTGCACCTGGCCAGTATCTGAATCTTTAGTCCTATATTTGAAAATCTGCTGTACCAATAATAAATGATTTAAATGTTTTATGTTTTAGCTTGCTTTATGGCTTTAATTTCTTAACGTAATTATGTACTTATTTAAATAATTTATTGCATAGATGTGATGCTATCAACTTTTTTTTTTTTTGAGACGGAGTCTCACTCTGTCACCAGGCTGGAGTGCAGTGGTGCGATCTCTGCTCACTGCAACCTCTGCCTCCCAGTTTCAAGCTATTCTTCTGCCTCAGCTTCCTGAGTAGCTGGGACTACAGGTGCGCACCATCATGCCTGGCTAGTTTTTGTATTTTTAGTAGACACAGGGTTTCATCATGTTGGCCAGGATGGTCTCGATCTCTTAACCTCATGATTTGCCTGCCTCAGCCTCCCAAAGTGCTGGGATTACAGGCATGAACCACTGTGCCCAGCCCATGTTATGAACTTTTTCTTTTCTTTAATCATAGCTGGGCACGGTAGCTCACATCTGTAATCCCAGCACTTTGGGAGGCTGAGGCAGGCAGATCACTTGAGGTCAGGAGTTTGAGACCAGCCTGACCAACATGGTGAAATCCCGTCTCTACTAAAAATACAAAAATTAGCCGGGTGTGGTGGAACATGCCTGTAATCCCAGCTACTTGGGAGGCTGAGGCAGGAGAATCATTTGAACTTGGGAGGTGAAGCTTGCAGTGAGCCGAGATTGCACCATTGCACTGCAGCCTGGGCAATAAGAGTGAAACTCTGTCTCAAAAAAAAAAAAAAAAAAAAAAAAAAAAAAAGGTAAAATACATATAAAACTTTCATCTTAGCCATTTTTATGTGTACAGTTCGGTATTAAGTACATTCATACTGTTGTGAAACTAGTCCCCAGAACTCTTTATCTTGTAAAAGTGAAACTCTACATAATACCTAATAAAGAGCAAGTCCCTGCTACTTTCTTCCCCTAGCACCTAGCAACCACCATTCTGCCTCTTTCTGTGTCTTTGGATATGACAATGCTAGGTAGGTCATATAAGTAGAATCATACGGTATTTATCTTTTTGTTACCAGCTTATTTCACTTAGCATAATGTTCTCAAGATCCAATCATGTTGTAGCATGTATCAGAACTTCCTTCCTTTTTAAGACTAATATACCATTGCATGTATATACCACATTTTGTTTCTCCATTCCTTCATTAGCAGACACTTGGGTTGCTGCTACCTTTTGGCTACTGTGAATTATGGTGCTTGAACAGGGGTGTAAAATATCTCTTTGAAACCTGTTTTCAATTATTTTACAAAAATATACCCAGAAGCAAAATTGCTGGATCACATGGTAATTCTATTTTTAATTTTTTGAGGAATTGCTGGACTGTTTTCCACAGTGGCTATACCGTTTTACCTTCCTACAAGTAGTGCACAAAGGTTTTAATTTCTCCATATCCTTGCCAACACTTTTTTTCCCTTAGAGACGGAGTTTTGCCATGTTGCCCAGGATGGAGTGCAGAGGCTATTCACAGGTACCATCATTACATACTACAGCCTTGAACTCCTGGGCTCAAGCAATCCTCCTGCCTCAGCCTCCAGAGTAGCTGAGACTATAGGTGCATGCCTATCCTTGTTTATTTATTATTTGACAGAAGCCATCCTAATAGGTGTGAGGTGGTATCTTAGCTGCCTGTATATCTGCTCTGGAGAAATGTCTATTCAAGTCTATCAGCATCTTTTTTTTTTTTTTTTTTTTTAAACAGGGTTTCACTCTGTTGCCCAGGCTGGAATGCAATGGCATCATAACAGCTCACTGCAGCCTCGACCTCCCGGGCTCAAGCAATCCTCTTACCTTAGCTTCCCAAATAGTTGGGACTACAGGCATGCGCCACCACGCCTGGCTAACTTTTGTTATTTTTATTTATTTATTTTGTAGAAATGGGATTTTGTCATGTTGCTTAGGCTGGTCTCAAACTCTTGGGCTTAAGCAATCTGCCTGCCTTGGCCTCCCAAAATGCTGGGATTACAGGAGTGAGCCGACGTGCTTGGCCAGCACTTTTTAAAGAATGTGTTTACCCCTTTTTATTTTTGGATCATCCTTTTACTCTCTGTCCATCCGTTCTCTATAACATACATTAACACAGTAAGTTTTTGTATATGTTCTCCATTTACACATATTTAAATACACATATTAAATACATTTCTAAAGATTTGTTAGTTTGACTTATGAAAATCAAATACTACACATGCTTTTGTGCATCTTAGCTTTCATTGATTTTTTTCTGTTAACGACTGCATAATTTTCTGTGGTGTGGACTTACTAAAACATCCTTCAGAGAAGGGTATTCATCTTCTCTGTTTCCAGTCCTCTGTGACTACAAAAAAAGCAGTACTGTACTGAACACACTGTGTACACACTTACTGGTACTTGTATTTCTATGAGATAAATTCCTAGGTGAGGTAAAGCTTTAACATGTTACTAGATCATTTTCCTCAAATGCAGCAATTTATTGTTAAGCATGTATTCCTAGTCT
Organism: Theropithecus gelada; assembly: GCF_003255815.1. Lineage (NCBI taxonomy): Eukaryota > Metazoa > Chordata > Mammalia > Primates > Cercopithecidae > Theropithecus > Theropithecus gelada. The sequence goes on along the minus strand of NC_037671.1, from coordinate 44,953,528 downwards.
CTGCATCTCTGCAAGATATTTTATCACCCTAACTTCATGTATATTGACCAGCTAGATTTTCTGTTATGATCTGTCTTTTCATATCCTTTGCCCATTTTCTATTTTATTGTTTGTTCCCTACTTGATAATCTATAAGTACAGTTTCTGATATATTATTAAATTGAATATGCTGAAACATTAAGGAAGAATTTCTTAAATAAGACACAAAACATACAAATTATAAAGAAAAATATATCTTTTGCTACATTAAAATTTAAAGTTTTTGCTCAATGAAAGGCACTGCAACAAACTTAAATGAGTAAGAAAAGGACAATCCAACAGAAAAAATAAGAATATGAATAGGAAATTTGCCAAAAAGAAAACTTAAATGACCAATAGAATACAAGATATTTAAAAATCAAGGAAAATGCAAATTTGACTGATGAAATTTCACACACATCAGATTGGCAACTTTTTTTTTTTTTTTTGCTTAACACAAGATCTTGTTCTGTCACCCAAGCTAGAGTGCACTCGTGTAATCAAAGCTCACTATACCCTTGGACTCCTGGGCTCAGGCAATCCTTCTACCTCAGCCTCCTGAGTAGTTAGGACTACATGTGCGCACCATCATGCCTGGCTAATTTTTCAATTTTTTTTTTGTAGAGTCAGGGTCTTCCTCTGTTGCCCAGGCTGGTCCCAAACTCTTGGCCTGAAGTGATCCTCTTGTCTCTGCTTTCCAAAGTGCTAGGATTACAGGATTACAGGTGTGAGCCACAGTGTCTGGCCCAGATTGGCAAAATTTAAAAATTTGACAGTATATAGTTTTAACAAAGATGTGGAGAAACGGGCGCTCTCATACACTGCTGGTGGGAAAGTATATTGGTACCACAGTTTTGGAGATGAACTAGGGAAAATCTAGTAAAGCTGAGAATGTCCATACCCTAAAAACTCAGAAATTCCATTTCTTGGTATATACTGTAGGGAAACTTTTGCATCTATGCAAAAAGGAGACAAAACAATGCCCACAGCAGGAGTATTTGTCACAGCAAAAAACTGAAAACATCCTAATTGTCTATCAACAGGAGAATAAATTGTGGTATAATCATCATGAAATACTATACAATGTTTAAAAAAATGAATGAACTGCAGCAACGTGTATCAACACAGATAAACCTAAAAACAACACTGAAAAGGCAAGCTGCAGTGTAATACATTCAGTATGTATTTTGTTATATAATGTTTAAAGACCCCCAAATCAATCTAGATAATGTTGATGGATATTTAATATATGAAATATAAAGGAATGCACAAGAATGAAAAAAGTAAATTAAGTAATTATTGCTAGGGAAGGAGAAAGGATAATGGGGGAAACCCCTTCTCTACCAAAAATACAAAAAAAACCCCAAAAAACAAATAGCCAGGAGTGATGGCACATGCCTGTAGTCCCAGCTACTCAGGAGGTTGAGGCACAAGAATTGCTTGAACCCAGGAGGCAGAGGTTGCAGTGAGCGGAGATCATGCCACTAAACTCCAGCCTAGGTGACAGAGAAAGACTCTGTCTCAAACAACAACAACAACAACAACAACAACAACAGCAACAAAATAATAATACAGGGGCCTCCATACTACTTTATATATTTAAAATTTGAGGCCGGGTGTGGTGGCTTACACCTGTAATCCCAACACTTTGGGAGTCTGAGGCAGGTGGATCACTTGAGCCCAGGAGTTTGAGACCAGCCTGGACAACACGGTGAAACCCCATCTCTACTAGAGATACAAAAATTAGCTGGGTATGGCTATGCGCACCTGTAATCCTAGTTACTTAGAAGGCTGAGGCAGAATCACTTGAACCCAGAAGGCGGAGGAAGTTGCAGTGAGCCGAGATTGTACCACTGCACTCCAGCCTGGGCAACAGAGACTCCTCGAGGGGGGGGAAAAAAAAATAGATACAATTATTTTTTAAAAAGAATATTTACATAAAATTCAGTTACATGGAGTGGTGAAAAATAAATTCTAATTTCTAAAAATAAATCCAAATGTGAAGAATAGTTTGCTTTTAGAAAGATGATACACTAATTGCTATGAGGATATGGAACATATTTTGCCATAAGGTACCAAGAAACAACTTTGCTTGCATTATAATCTTGATGCTTAAGGCCACTTTAATTTCTAAAAAGTAACAGAACATTCTACTAATTAAAAACAAAACAAAAAGCAAAAAACATTCTAAGACTGCTTTGATGGAGAAATGGAATATATCTTATCTAAATACTCATTTCCTGTATCAATCCTACACAGCTTTAAACTAGGTAAAACAATAATGCAATATTTAAGGAACATTATCTTCAAACAGTTTTTGGTTAACATTGATCTTCATTCCAGAAAGCAGAAAGACATGTTCATAAATGCTGAAATTTGAAGCTAGTTTTAAACTAATAAAAATAATATAGGCATGTTTTAAAATTACTTACCACAATTACTGATTTTGCTTGCTCACAATACTGGAAGTCTCCATATCGAACAGACCTACGCCCCTGTAAATAAAGATATTTAAAATGAAGCTATAAAAATATTGTAATCAATATTAATAACTTTTAAACCAGTAAACAAACATGTTTAAGCATATAACAACTCTGATCAATTTTCTTTTTTTTTTTTTTTTGAGACGGAGTCTCGCTCTGTCACCCAGGCTGGAGTGCACTGGCTGGATCTTGGCTCATTGCAACCTCCGCCTCCTAGGTTCAAGCGATTCTCCTGCCTCAGCCTCCTGAGTAGCTGGGATTGCAGGTGCATGCCACCTCGCCCGGCTAGTTTTTTTGTATTTTTTTTAAGTAGAGACGGGGTTTCACCATGTTAGCCAGGATGGTCTCGATCTCCTGACCTTGTGATCCGCCCGCCTCGGCCTCCCAAAGTGCTGGGATTACAGGCTTGAGCCACCGTGCCCGGCCTTGATCAATTTTCAATATTTACAATGTTCATACTACTCATTGATAAATAAGTTAAAAGTTTCCTTCAAAGCTATGCTAACTTTTCCAAGCCATTAATATACTTCCTTGAACAAAACATTTATTCTTCTAGACATCTACAATTTCCATTTTCATAACTATGTCCTCTTAAACTTTCTATCTGGCGATAGCTTATAGTTATACCCAACATACATTTGGGCCAATATTCAAATGAAATTTTTTTTTTTTTTCTTTTTTTGAGATGGAGTCTCGCTCTGTCGCCCAGGCTGGAGTGCAATGGTGCAATCTTGGCTCATTGCAACCTCCGCCTCCTAGGTTCAAGCGATTCTCCTGCCTCAGCCTCCTGAGTAGCTGGGATTGCAGGTGCATGCCACCACACCTGGCTAATTTTTGTATTTTTAGTAAAGACGGGGTTTCACCATGTTAGTCAGGCTGTTCTCGAACTCCTGACCTTGTGATCTGCCCGTCTCAGCCTCCCAAAGTGCTGGGATTACAGGCATGACAAATGAAATTTTAAGGAAAAAAATTCAATTTATTATCAACATGGTAAATTTACTTACATCTCGATCTACTGTAGTTGCAAAACCAATAGCTTCTTTTTGTGTACAGTTAACAGCTTTCTGAAGAGTATAAATAACTTGTTCATAGGTGTGAACCTCATCATTAAACAGCATGCAATAGTAGGTGTCACTCTTCTCTCTGTGGGATAAAATATTAATGATATATCAATTATCTATTTGCCTATTATCTTGCTCCAGGCTGACTTATTAAGAGACTACTTTGTCCTATGTGATGTGCTAGGTACTGAACACATATCTGTAAAGAATTCACCTGTGGTCCCGTGCTCTATGATACAACAGTCTGGTGGGCAAAATACATATTACACATATGACTCTGTATAAACAGGTTTTTATCAAGAATAGAAGGTAGAGCAGGGTATAACAGGCCTGGGAGCTCAGAGAACTCTTGGAGAAGTAATCTGAGGACCAAAGTCAGAATTGGCTATCAGCAGCTCTCAACTGGGGGAAATTCCCCTCCATCTCTCATAGTTGACCATTTGGCAACATCTGGAGACAATTCTGGTTGTCAAGACTGGGGCCTGGGGTGCTGCTGGCATCTAGTGGGTAGACGCCAGGGATGTTGCTAAATATCTTGCAATTCACCAGACAGCCCTCATAACAAAAAATTAATCTGGCCCCTAATTCCAACAGTGCCAAGGTTGAGAAACCATGGGCCAGAGGAAGGTGAAAGCAAAGGTGCTAAGGTGGCAAAGGTAAACACTGGGAGATGGAGCACAAGGAAGAAGGGGGAGATTAGTATGACATTAGTCTGGTCTGGAGAAAGAAATCTTGAACAGCTTATAATGGTTTTTTTAGTTTGTTTTGAGATACGGTCTGTCGCCCAGGCTGGAGTGCAGTGGCACAACACGGCTCACTGCAGCCTCAACGACCCAGGTTCGATGGATCCTCCTGCCTCACGAATAGCTAGGACTACAGGCATACACCACTCTGCCCAGCTAATTTTTTAAGTTTTTGTAGAGACGGGGTCTTACTAGGCTGGTCTCCAACTCCTGGGCTCAAATGATCTACCTGCCTTGGCCTCCCAAAGTGCTAGGATCACAGGCATGAGCCATTGTGCCAAGCCAGCTTATATTTTGATTTTTGCCATTCTAAGGACAATCAAAAATTTGAGATAGGAGATATAATCAGAATCGTCTTAAAGTTCACTTCAGCTGCAGTGTAGAGAATGAATTGTAAGGGGTAAGAATGTACATGGCAGTCCAGTTAGGAGGCCATGCTGTCCCCAAATGAAATTAATTTGGACTAGGATACTACAGTATACTATAGTATACTATACAACAACAATACTATAGTAAAAATCATGAGGTACTAAGTCATTTTCATCATTTCCAAAAAGGTATAGTCAACTCATTTTATTAGAAAACACTTAACCTACAACTTATCTGAAACACAATTGAGAAAGCAAAAAAAAAAAAAAAAAAAAAAAAAAAATAGCACCACTGTCCCTCAGATCCTCATTCCAGCTTGTATTCATTCTAAACTATGACTAATTCCAACAAGCTTGGTCTTACTTCTAAGCAAGAAAGGAGGTTGTTTGAGACAAGCACACTAACAAGAAAAATAAAGCCCTAATCTTAATATATCTGTGGCAGAATCCAGTTCTCTGGTCACAAGTTTGTAACCTCAATAATTTAAGTAAAAATGGCAGATGTACACTAAAAAAGCACAGTGTGGAATACATTTTATTAAAAGTCAGAATCAAAATGATTAAAATTGAATTTGAGCATTTATTCAAACCAGAAACCTCATTTATATCAAAGAGTTCATTCCCTAATGATATTAACATATAACAAAACAAAAAGTAAAGTTGTAATCTATCATTTTATGATACAATCAAAGAGAAAACTGGTTATGCCTGAAACCAGTCCTAGAGCTATGACAAAGCTTAAATCTGGCTACAAACCAACTAATCAACCAACCAGCCAACCAAACAGGGAGAAACCTCCACCAATTAAATGGATCACATGTTTTAAAACTACAAAATCAAAGTTATTGTTCTGCTAAAAACTCATTATTAAAAAATGACTATGCCCTATACTAGCTGTGTTAAAGTTAAAATTTAGCAGTTCTTCATACACAAAGAATAAACAGGTTATACTTACACCATCTCTAAATCTGCTGGCAATTCACTTTCTTTTTCCCAGGTTAATATTTCTACTGCATACCGAAACATAATAGCAAAAATGTTGTAAGTTCTTGCTATCACATCTTCTGATAAATGAACAAGAGGATCCTGAAAGAAACAACAGGAAAAATAAAAAATAAAAAAAAGGGCAACCATGTACATTAATTTTCATTCTGCTTCCATCCCTCAAAATAGTATAGTAAAAAGTTAGCTGGTCTTCCAGCTTCAGCTTCTCTTCAGTGAATTTGATCCTATACATTACCACCCTACCAAATACAGCTTCTTAAAAGTTTTAGTTCAGAATAATCCAGTTATTCAATCAATTCAATCAAAATATTCAATGGCACTCAAATGCCTAATGAACAAATCTAAACATTTTAGAATGGTATTCCATGACCTCAAAAACCTAACATCAAACCAATTTTATAGCTTTGTATCTTACTAACCCCCAATTTCTAGAATACACAAAGGACTATTACCTAAGGAAGGACAAGCAATATTGAGTTTTATAGGTATAAAAGAGAGCTTCATTTTGACAGTTTTAAAGGTGAGAACTCATGACTTTCAGAAAACTGCCCGTTGATGTTGTAAGAAGCACTCACTTGTCTACTCTCAGCAGGGTGAGACGTGTATGCATGTTAACAGGGAACTTCATACATTAGATTGAACAGTGAAAGAGTCACTGAATTTCTAGGATAATGTAAAAAAGTATTACTTTAAACATATGCTACGTTTAATCAAGGTAATTTTCAGTCAAGGTTGGCAAAATGTTTTGCACTATCTTTCATCTTCATGCTTTATCTTAAATCTAAACTCTTTAGTTTAATGGCTAAGTAGCATTATTTTCATTTCTCACATTAAAATAGTATGTTCCAACATCATGGGATGGGAATCAGTAGATCCCTGAAAATAAATACACACATATACACACACACACACTCTCTGCATAAAAATAAAACATAGTGGAAAATATGAAATATGTATTTAATATTCATATAAAATAAATAATTACATTTTATAAAGTATATAATACGTGTTTTATAAATATATAATTAAATATATATTTGTATATATTAATGTGAATGTATATATACATACACACAAACACATATCTGTGGAGACAGAACATTTTTGCATACCCACACCAAAGATGAGCCTAATGGAACTGATATAAAACAAATAGAGAAGGCGGAATAAAAGAATGGGAGGCTGGGCACAGTGGCTCACATCTGTAATCCCAGCACTTTGGGAGGCTGAGGCAGGTGGTTCACGAGGTCAGGAGATTGAAACCATCCTGGCTGACACAGTGAAACCCCGTCTCTACTAAAAATACAAAAAATTAGCCGGGCGTGGTGGAGGCCGCCTGTAGTCCCTGCTACTTGGGAGGCTGAGGTAGGAGAATGGCGTGAACCTGGGAGGCAGAGCTTGCAGTGAGCCCAGATCACACCATTGCACTCCAGCCTGAGTGACAGAGTGAGACTCTGTCTCAAAAAGAAAAGGGGAAAAAAAAAAAAAAAGAATGGGCCAGGCACGGTGGCTCATGCCTGTAATCCCAGCACTTTGGGAGGCCAAGGGTGGATCACCTGAGGTCAGGAGTTCAAGACCAGCCTGGCCAAAGTGGTGAAACCTCATCTCTACTAAAAAAACACAAGTTAGTTGAGTGTGGTGGCGGTGCCTGTAATCCCAGCTACTTGGGAGGCTGAGACAGGAGAACTGCTTGAACCCAGGAGGTGGAGGCTGCAGTGAGCCGAGATCATGCCACTGTACTCCAGCCTGGGCAACAGAGCAAAACTCCGCAAAAAAAAAAAAAAAAAAAAAGAATGGAGAAAAAAGGACAAAGATGCCTAAAACAGATGGGTCTAGAACTTGAAGAAGGTAAATTTCCTTTTCTCAGTAAGAAGCAGATTTTTCAAATTTTAATAGCACCTTTTACCTATAACTCCTCTCATACAGGCTGCTTTATATGTACCATCGAAGTTTGTTTTTTTTTTTTTTGAGACAGAGTTTCACTCTTGTTGCCCAGGTTGGAGTGCAATGGCACGATCTCGGCTCACCGCAACCTCTACCTCCCGGGTTCAAGCAATTTTCCTGCCTCAGCCTCCTGAGTAGCTAGGATTACAGGCATGTGCCACCATGCCCGATTAATTTTGTATTTTTGGTAGAGACGGGGTTTCTTCATGTTGGTCAGGCTGGTCTCAAACTCCTGACCTCAGGTGTTCCACCTGCCTTGGCCTCCCAAAGTGCTGCGATTACAGGTGTGAGCCACTGTGCCCAGCCAGGTTTTTTTTTGTTTTGTTTTCTCTGTTAGAAGGTTTATTACTATTCGTTATGAAGTCTTTATAAATCACTGACATGGTAAAATCACTTGTATACAAAAAGAATCAGAGCTGGTCCCTTCTGGGGTTTCAGACAAGAGTAGGTATTAATAATAATATGAACCTCATATGACACCAAAATAGAAAGTGGAATCAAAATTCAGCTTTCCTGGTGCTACTATCTCACCAAACAGTCATTCCATTTCTTACGGTTATATCCCATAAGACAAGAACATTTAAGGATTGAAGAGTTCGATAAATAGGGTTTTTAAAACTTTAATGGTCTTGGAACAGACACAACCACCAATGCTTGAGAATCCTAACCAATAGTTTCCAAACTCTATTTTACAAAAATCCCAGGGTCTGGTAGAGATGCTTTCTATTTGAATAAAAATGTCAGTTCCAAAATATAGTCTAGGCTGAACATGCTGGCTCATGCCTACAATCCCAGCACTTTGCGAGGCTGAGGTGGGAGGACTCCTGGAGCCCAAGAGTTTGAGACCAGCCTGGGCAATACAGTGATACCTCATCTCTACAAAAAAATTAAAAAATTAGCAGAGAGTAGTGGTGCATGATTGGGAAGCTGAGGTGGGATGACTGCTTGAGCCTGACTGGTAGAGGCTAAAGTGATCTTGACACTGCAACTTGACACTGCAACTTCTCCAACCCTGGGCAACAGAAAAAATACACTCTAAAATGTGTTACATTCCATATTGGAACACCAACTGATAATTTTTTTTTTGCTACATTAACCCAGTTTGAGGCAGGCCTAGACATATTCTTCTGATATCTCCGTATACACACATTTTAACTTCTAAGAAATGTATCACTCATCATAAAGAATTATTTCTGCAGTGAAGAGATGCTACACCGGTACAAGTCTATTAATGTTATGATGGTAAATTAAATGTCAGGAAAGACTGAGACATTCCTGCTCAAATTGCCCTTTTCATAGCATAAATCAGTTGCAACAATAAATGACATCCTATTGTATTATCTATTATTACTAATAATTTTAGCTCTCTGATTATATTTATGCTACAGAATGTTCATCTGTTGGTGAGTCTACTTTAACTTACTATTCTTTCAAGCTGGAAGAATGTAAGGCATGTTGTTAAAAAGGTTAGTGGTTATTTTAGATGGCAGTAGGAATTATGGAGAACTTTATCTTTTATGCAGTATATTCCTATAATATTTGAATTTGTAAAATGTAAGCATGTATTACAATAAAGATTTTAACTGTTATCAGATGCAAAGTAGGTATGAATGAGGATTTTCTCCATACTGTCCAACTAAAAATACAGAAATAAACTAGAGGCTGCAGTCATTAAAACCACCTCACTTATCTCATAAACTGACTTTCTAACAACACACATTTCAATTTACAAAAAATAAATCTATTATTAATACCACTTTAATGTGCTTTATTACCTTTTAAAATCAGATTTTCATTTAAAAAAACAATTCTGGCTGGGCATGGTGGCTCACACCTGTAATCCAAGCACTTCTGGAGGCTGAGGCAGAATTGCTTGACCCCAGGAGTTCGAGATCAGCCTAGCAGGGTATGGTGGTATGTGTCTGTGGTCGCAGCTACTAGGGAGGCTGAAGTGGGAGAAATCGCTTGAGTTCATATGGTCAAGGCTGCAGTGAGCTGTGATTGCACCACTGTACTTCAGCCTGGGAAACCGAGCAAGACCTCATCTCAAAAAAACAAAACAAAAACATAACAAAACAACATAACAAAACAAAACAAAAAAAACAAAACCAAATCCCAAACCACGCAATAATTCCGCCAAAAATGCTTTTTAAAACCAGTATAAGGTTCTGTGTTAAGAATATCATTACTGGAGTCTACGGCCGGGCGCGGTGGCTCAAGCCTGTAATCCCAGCACTTTGGGAGGCCGAGACGGGCGGATCACGAGGTCAGGAGATCGAGACCATCCTGGCTAACACGGTGAAACCCCGTCTCTACTAAAAAATACAAAAAACTAGCCG